>NC_059365.1:10652500-10892500 GCF_019703515.2 Myxocyprinus asiaticus
AACCACCTCAGATAATTTCGTCTCCATGGCAGTGATCGATCAACATATTACAGCAAGATCCTCCAAGTCAGCAACGACCTTCATCAGCATTGCCGACATGTTCAACATCTCTCGCAGAATTTCCCTCATTTCACCGACCAAATCGACTCCCTGGCTCAGGGCCTTCTCGGGGGTGTCAGCTTGAGCACGTAAGTGTCTTTTAATGTCTCCAGAGCCCGATGATTTTGAATTCTTTGACATATTGTCCTCCTAGAATAGTTATGGAACAGAGTATCGAATCTATCGAATAATGTTAAAACTAGCAAAGTGCGCAGAGCTCACTGTTCACACAGAATTTCTCGCATGGTGTCACGTGACTCCAAACAGATGGTTTATTTATAATTATTTAGTAACACACTTTGTAAAAACTCAGTGAATTCAAATGCACAATACAGATATAATAAAAGCCACAGTATGTAGAAGGGTTGACACTCCTAAGAACATGTAATATTACATTTTTAATTCTCTTTTTCATGGTATGTGGAAAAAACACCATAAGCGGACATGACAATTGTGAAAGCGGCACTTCCCTTTAGGCTACATGATGAGGGAAACCATCCAAAATGCTTTGAAACCAGCAGACTTTGACTTCTGAGATATCAGTATGATATCCATTAATGCTGCATGATTGATTGAAGTAAGATTGAAATTGCAATGTGGGCTTGTGCGATTACTAAACCTGACAAAATAAGGTAAGTGGCAAAATATTGGTATTGTTGTCAGCCTATAGGTTTTTGTTTAAATCGGTATTGGCCAAAAATTTTCACATCGGTGCATCCCTAGTTAGGGGTTTGCTTTAAATCCTTAACCCTAAGTGAGAGCAATAATAACTAATTAAATACAAAATGTGCCTAGAAGCCAACTGAAGAGCTTGATAATTCACCCGCTAGAGATTGATTTCATAACAGAAGCTTTGAAAGAGGAAAGAGCTAAAATGATGCTTTCAGCTTCTCTTTAATGTCCTACTGCGTTCTTCATAGTTACAAACCATTTTGGTCTGGCAGCCCTCTGAGTCAGGGAGCAAAAGTGCAAGAGAATGAGAGAGAAAGAAAAAGATACAAGTGAGAATGACAGGAAGGCAAGCAGCACGTTTGGCACATTTACACGTCTTGTCTGACCGGCTTGGCGCAAATGTGGACCTGAAAAATTGGAGAGACCAGACCTCAGTCAGCTAAACCACAAACCAAAACCGTCTCCCTCCCTTTCTCTCTCACTGTCTCTCATTAGTCTTTCTCCTAATTCTCTATTAATTTATCTGGAGTGTTCATACAGTGGCCCCAAAAGTAATTAGACACTTTAGCCACACTTAAAGAGGTATTCTTTTTTTGCATAGATAACAAAATATCAAAAGTGGCATCTGCAGATGCTAAAGAACTAACTTCACTTTTCTTGGCTATTTATGCAATGACGTTTAAGTGACTGGTGTCAAGGTCATTTTTAGTGGATGTATGAAGTCAGTTCCCCTTAAGTTGGACTATGGACATGTTTCACTAACATTTGACAACCAGAAAGTGTCCAAATACTTTTAATACAACAGTTAGTATCTGCTTTAGCTTAATTTGAAACTCTTTTAATTAGCATAATAAAAATAGACAAATTAACTGGCCATATTGTGTCTAAAATTCTAGACACAGGTTACTAGAACTTTTATAAAGCAATAGTGCACTCTCAAACATGCTGTTGTACTGAATATCAGCATGGTGATTACTTGCGGCTTTGTGCCTATGGCTGAATCACAGAAGTGCTGATTTTCAGTAAAACAGCACTCTTGCTCATGCTATATTGCTTAAATGTATTCATTTTGGAAATTAAATCTTTTGTTTATCATTTAAAAAAACTCATTTCTCTTTGTTCTTTTTGTGTTTTGCTTGAAAAGTGTTCCTTGTGCTGTCTTTATTTAAAATTAATGCCACTTTCTTTGATATTTTGTTTGAAACAACATGATGAAGAGTGAATGATGACAGAATTTTTATTTTTGGGTGAACTATCCCTTTCTTAAATACAGTGGGGCCACAGTATACGTATGTAATCATTCACAACCTTTTCATTTGATTAAAAATGTTTTGGTTTTCAACACAATTGTGATACAAATGTGATAAATGGATAAAGAAAGGGGGCGGAAAGCCATCCAGGAGGCAGGAGAAACCACACAGTCATCATCTATGTGCTCCAAACCCGCAGCCTGAACTTTCAAGAGCTTTGGGTAGTAAATGTTTTGGCTGAGGTTGTCCACGTCTGCTGCTCATCTTGGCTGGCATGCGGTGGCATGTCATGACATATCAGTGACACCCAGAAAGCAGATTCTCAGAAATGCGAGCACACAGGGATCGCATTAAAATCAATGGACATTGCAGACCACTGGACTTTGGCTGCATACGCCATGTATTTATGGAAGGAGAATAAAAGACAAGGGCGAACCTACAGGGCAGCTCATGTCATCTGGCAACAGTTATTCTCTTCTACCTCCCTCTCGCTTTCTGCTTTCCTCATTAGACTGCCCTGCTCCCATATTGCACAGTGCTGGGTGGTGTCACATGTAATTTGGGGAGTGTTTTGGGTCATTGGGGCAGATCATAGGGTTAACAGGCCAGCTGTGAATACTCTGTGTCCTGACATACGGTAAGGTGAGGAAAGACAAGTTTGAATGTCCTCATCCCTGACAGCATCGTACAGCATGTGGAATGATCACTGGAGAAGCGGCGGTCAAACTCAGGGAACGAGACATTCAGCCCACAGTCAGTTCGCTAACCGACTGATTCCACAAAACTGGAAAACACTTTCTCAATCTAGTAAATGCTAATCTGATTGGCTGGTTTGAACCAACTTCCACAAGTAAGGGCTTTTCAAGATGTATATATCAGTCCGCCTGGAAACAGAGTTTTGTTTACAAGGTACCGGGTTGATACAATGAGCACTTTTGATGATGAAATAATCACTGGATTTGCCATAGTTTGTCTGGTTAGTGACATCAAATCTTTTAGACATTTATAGTTTTGTTTGAGGCTCTAAGTAGCAAGTAAACTATAGATATCCACAATCAAAACTGAATATTCTACTTTGTATTCTTATGTCTGTAAAATAGTCTGTACTTATTTTCTGCAATGTAATTACTGTAGAAATGCAATCTTTGTGTCTAGTTTGGTTTCATACAATTTTGAAAAACATTTGTCATTTTCTAAATAAAAAAAAAAAATTCATTGATTTGGTGGACAAAAGTTTTTCAAATATTAATAATATTTAGAAACAAAAGTGTTTCACAGATTTATTTTTATTTTTTTATAATAATAAAAGATTATTCTGCACTACTTCAACTACTGCCAACATTTCTCCAGACAGTTACACTGCATGACATTTCTTACTTTAAGCCCCAGAAAAAAATATCAAAATAAATTCCATTTTTTATGTATTTTTTGGAATAACCTACTTGATCTGGGCCAAAGAAAAGGGCATCACGTCATTGGCCCAGATTCACTGCACATTTTTCGCTATTTTTCTGTACAATCATTTATGGGGTATGCTGCACCATTATTTATTTATTTATTTTTCATGTCTGTTTATTACCAAATAAACCTGCCCTAAACAGTAGCCTACCTAGAAAAAAAGATGAACTGTGATTGATCACTTTCCATGTCAGTCAAGCAGCTCTTCCTGTGTAAATGGGCAGTTCTTGTACAGAATAAGCTGCAGTAAGGACCAGACATTGTGTCGCGAATGCAACCTACGTCTGGGTTGTCGATAATTCACCTCATCTGATAATGCCCACAAACTCACATTCTCACATTTCACGGGAGTCATACCCATTAATTTTGACCACTGTGCAGGGGGTCGGAATAAGGGATACTGTTTCGGGAAGGTCTGTGGACTCCAGTGGCCAGTAAACACCAGGATGTAGGAGGCGGGTCCTCGAGCTGTGCACTCCGTCCCATTGGTCAGGTTCACCGTGGTGGAACACGAAAGGGTGAACCTGAGGAGCACGACAAGCAGCTGCTGCAGCCAACCAGGAACGAGGATCTCTGATGACATCATCTGTGTCAGAAAAAAGAGCAGGAAAAGTCATTAGCCATGAACAACTTCTCTTTAAGGATTTTTTTTTTCTTTTTTACAGTTTGTTTATATTATATATTAGTGAAACGGCCATGTGCAAATAAAATTAATTCATCAATCACATTTCAGAGATTTATTCTACAATATTTCTGATCCACTCATGCAGCAAATATGTTTTGAAAGAGAATATTATATAACAGTGGATCCTGAACCAAGACACCTTAATCCAGAGTTGTTGGAGGAAAGCATCTGAGATTTTTAGCTTGCTCAGGTTCAGAGTGCATTTAAAGACAGACACTCTCAGACTGTAATAAACTGATGTAACCAAGTGACATCAGTTAAGTAAAATCCACTTGAAAAATAGCTTAAAAGAACAGTTCACCCATGTCATCATTTACTCACCCTCACCTTCGTTCCAAACCCATATGACATTCTTTCTTTAGTGGAATGTAAAAGGAAAATGTTTGCATGTCCAGTTCTTGAGCAGGAGTTTCCATTTCGTTCAAGCATGTTATAATAAGTGGTGGTTCGGTGCTGGAATTTTTCATTTTTAATTGTTATTTTATGATGAGTGTTTTTTGTGAAACTCACAAAGTGGTGAAACTCATGAATATTAATTAGGTTATGTGCAGATGATGTCAAGTAATCTTTACTGTTTTGATAAAGAGTCATTCTTGATGACCAATTAAAGCTCTCCAATAAATATTTCACAAAATGTATTTGATAACTTCATCCATCTTATAATTTCTCTCAGAGAACTCGATAGTATGGAATAACATGAGTTATAGATTAGTTTCCCTTGACATAAGCCCCGTCCTACGGTACGGCGTCAGGTTCTTGCTTGAACCATCAGAACCTGCCGGAAGGCGATGACATCAGGTTAGAGGATTTACTCTACCCCCCCACCCCACAACAGAACGGGACCTAAACTGGTGGTGTTGGGGTGGCGGTGGGGGAAAGTAACGCAGCATACGAGCAATGACACACAGCTGTGGGACCTCATAAGGCATTGGCTAGATAATGATTGGATGAGATGCCAGAATTTAATTAATTAATTAATTAATTAATGACATAATGCTACTATGAGTCCTCTGTGAGAATTATCGCTTAGGCTTCCATTTCTTTAATATTTCAAAAAGTAATGGGGAAAAAAATTGTCAAAGAGCACCAAGAGGCAAAAAGTGGTAGGGTCATATCCCACCCGTCCCACCTGTAAATGACTCCTTTGATCCTAAGACTAACAAAACCCCAGGACCGACAGTGGCAGATGTAGGGATGAAGTTTTCAAATTAATTATGTGAAATATTTATTGAAGTGCTTTAATGGGTCATCAAGAGTGACTATTTGATCAAAACAGGAAAGACTATTTGAAATAATCAGTGCATAACCTAATTAATATTCATGAGTTTCGGCATTTCAGCAGGTCTGCGCCGCCCTACCCACGTCTGCGCTAATGGAACTGAGGCTGTCAAGCTCCAAAATAACTGAAAAGCACCATAAAAGTAGTCCATGTTACATGTGCGCTCTATTCAAAATCTTCTGAAGCCATACAATAGCTTTGTGTTAGGAACAGACTAACATTAAGTCATTATTTAATGAAAATCTTCCCCTCCCGTATAGCTCTCAAATCTCATTCAGGTTTGTATTAATTCAAACATGGCACAACATGACGCATTGTGCAAGATTTAGCATCAATAACAGGACATGCAAGACGTCTGATGTCACTAAAGCTGCCACAAAGTGTCTTGACTGGAAGCTTCTGTCACCAAAACAAATTCCTTGTATGTGTAAGCATACTTGGCAATGAAACTCATTCTGATTCTGACGTGCCGTGTTTGAACGTATGCAAACATGAGTACAATTTAATAGCAGTTTTTTGCTATATTTGGAGCTAGAAAGCCCCAGTTTCCATTCACTTTCATTGTAAGAGCAGCATGAACATTCTGCAAAATATCTCATTTTGTGTTCCACATAAGAAAGAGAGCCATATGAGTTCAGAACAACATAAGGGTAAATAAATAATGATGAAATATTCCATTTTGGGTGAGCTATTCCTTTAAAGAAAGACTGCCATCCAGAGAAATTACACTGCACTCACTGTCCAATCAGCAGAAAAGGACACAAACTAGCATTTCTTTATGAGCATTAAATGGATAGTCCACCCAAAAATGAAAATTCTCTCATCATTCACTCACCCTCATGCCATCCCAGATGTGACTTTTTTTCTTCTGCTGAACACAAATGAAGATTTTTAGAAGAATATCTCAGCTCTGTAGGTCCATCAGAACTTTGAAAGTCTAAAAAGCATTTAAAGGCAGCATAAAAGTAATCTACATGACTCCAGTGGTTCAATCCATGTCTTCAGAAGCAATATGATAAGTGTTGGCTAGAAACAGATCAATATCTGAGTCCTTTTTTAGCAAAAATTCTCCTCCCTGCAAGGTAGGTTGGGATATGCACAAAGAACGCAAATCACCAAAAACAAAAGAAGAAGAATGTGGAAGTAAATGTGAAAGTGGATATTTACTGCAAAAAAATACTTAAATATTGTTCTGTTTCTCACCCACACCTATCATATTTCTTATGAAGACATGGATTAAACCACTGGATTACTTTAATGCTGCTTTATATGCATTTTGGACTTTGAAGCGTGTTTCGCCCAGGGTGCCATACAAGCTAGAACCGCTACTGAGTAAATAATGGGTGAATTATCCCTTTAAAGGGGAACAGCCTGCAAAGGTAAATCTATTTCATAATACATACTTACGTTATGCTTTAAATAAAACCCAATTAACAGCTGTTGAAGGCATGTGTGATGAGGTGAATAGGTTGAGCAGAACCACACACCCCAATCAACATTTTCTTATCACATCAACCCTGTTCCCTCTCTCCTAGGCTTACGATTCTTTCTTTACTAAATTGAAATAACACTACACCAGCAATCCTGTTGTGACTGAGTTATTTTCATCTCATATAGCCTATGATTGTGTGTGTGTTACGCAAGACTGGATTAGACTCCAGCGGAAGATTTAGAGCATGACTGCATGAGATACAGGGATCTGCACCGTCTGCCACTATCCCATAATAAAGAGGCAAGGCGACAAAGGGCACAAGTTCATCGCTGCAGGCTCAGACTATTGCTCTGGCCCAAACATTGGATCCCAATAGTTTCAAACGAGCCATGATCAGATTACAGACCCCACATATCAAAGACACAGGCTTACGGCCTCTCTGCAGCTGATATTTTTATGCTCGCTTGTTAAAGTTTAATGCCATTAATGTAGGTTTAGGATAGACAGGTTGTTTATAAATATACAGTGGGGTTCAAAAGTCTAACTTGCATATTGCTTATTTTATACAGCTTTTTTCTTTTTATATATTATATTATCAGCATAACAATTTGAGTGAAGTCTTAGTATTTGGTAAGTCTCCCTTTTGCTTTAATAACAGGATGAAGTTTGAATGGACTCCATAAGTTTGTGCAAAACCTGATGATCCATTTTATCTAGCATGATTTGAGAACATTCCAAAGGGCATCTTGTGTGCTTTAATGGAATCTTTTATACAAATGAGTTAACATGGTCAATGTCATAAATTTGCTAATTTGATTAGTGACAAGGAAATAGTAAATAATCTTAAATATTTCTAATTTACTTTACTTTGTTTTAAATTGTTCAAAATACAAAACTTTCCGTTTACTTCCAGGTTTAAATTAGATTTGGAATCCCAGACTTTTGAACCCGTATGCATATGACTGTATAAAGCAGTAGATGGGGTTATAACAGTGCTCATAATGAACAGATATATTAAGATCTATTAGGAGAGAGAGCTATTGAGTCATCTGAAATGACCTCATGTCTAATGAATTCCGTTCAGGGTTGAGTCTCTTGTTTTAAACAGGCTAAACCGCAGGTTCAACAGGACATAAATAAAATCTTATGACCAAGAGCGCTGTGCGTGCACTCCTTTGCGGTTGCCGTTTCATTCTCTTTCTTCAACTCTCAGAGTCCTTATTTATGAAATATTTGACAGATACGGTTTCAGCATCTTTCAGAAAATCTAAAGTGCCATTTGATCGTAGAATGCAAGGACCAGACACACACTCTACAATCCTTCACGTTGTTTGTCCTCAAAACAAACAAATCTGTTCTTCGTAAGAAAGTGACCAATGCATTGTATGTCTGTGTTGTCTGTGTCCGGTGAATTCAATGTTTCCACAAGACATCTGTTGACAATAATTACAACTTTACACATTTGTCGATTGCCGTTAAGTGTTGACATTATGCAAGCATTCAAAACCAAGTCCCTCACTTGCAGGAACACATTTTCTGTATTCCCTTGTTTGAGGCTTTTACAATAGAATGATTAAAATCTTCTCATTTAAAGGGATAGTTCATTCAAAAATGATCATTTACCCTCACGTGGTTCCAAACCCATATGACTTTCTTTCTACCGTGGAACACAAAAGGAGATGTTAGGAATAATGTTAGTCTCATTCACCATTGACTGAAGCTGTCATTTTGGGTTTGGAACAACTTGATGGTGAGTAAATGGTGACATAATTTACATTTTTTGGGTGAACTATCGCTTTAATGAAATCAGTAGCTGCACTTGTCAGTGGTTGCAGATGCTGCCTGACACTGACCTAAAGCAAGCCTCTCTCTGTTTACGCTCTCAAATGTGGTGTCAAAAGGCACCCATATTTTCAAACATCCTACAGAAAGGCAATTCTCGGCTCCCAGCACAAACGAGACACATCAAAACCAGGGCAGACGGAAAGGTGCCAAAGAAAGGAGCTTGCGGCTTTTTGCCACTTAGAGGGGGAAAGGGAGATTAAACTTACTATGCAGGCGCAGTGCTGCAGAAAAGGGTGAAAATTTTTGAGCAATTTCATGCAAACACAAAACCACACAGACAGACTTTAGAGTTTGAGAAATGAATGAGAAGGGGAAAAAAGGAAAAGGAGGAAACAGTAAAATAACTGTTAAGAGAGGCACACGTGTTAAATCATTTATGGAGAGGGGAATTGTTCCTCAAAGAAACATCAGACCTACAGAAAAAGAGTGTGGGAAGGTCGGCGTATAGAGACAGCAGGAAGGAAAGGAGAGATCCAGAAATGCAAGCTTTGTCTTAACCGTTGCCACAGCAGACAACATAGGTGCAGGAGACTCACAGATGCACGCACGCACACACACACACACACACACACACACACACAAGCATGCAATCTGAGAAGCTCACACTTACCTGGCTGTGACGAGTGGACTGCAGGACAGGGTTTGTGGAGATGTGCTCTTCAGATCTAGACACCTCTCTGTTCTCCTTCTTTCTTTTGCTTTCTTTCCCCTCCTCTCTTTCTCCTCCCCTCCCATTCTTCACCCCACCTCTCCATGTATGGGTACACTCACATACACACACTTCTGTGAGATAACACACAGTCCCATGTGTAATATAGGAACTTGATGTATTTAAATACAAATTTAAGTATAACCACTAATCATATAGTTAATCATATAGTTTATAGCTGTCTATAGGCATGGAATCATGTTCATTGTGTTTGGATTAAGAGCTGGTCTTTCTCACTAGCACAAATCATATTGCACAATAACTTTAGATATCGTGGAAAGAAATAATAGGGTACAATGGGGCTAAAGGCACCCCTTAAGGAAAATGTGCCTTTTTTCTGGTCGCAAAATGTATATCAGTGTTGGGTGTAATCTGATTACAAAGTTACTAGTTAGATTTACATTTATTCATTTAGCAGACGCTTTTATCCAAAGCGACTTTAAGTCCTTTTTTACTATAAAATAAAGCATATATTTGGTCTAGTCAGAACCTGAAGAGTTTGTTGTACTGAGATAATGTACTTATTGCAGATACAGGAGAGGTCCAGACAGCAGGATGCTCATGTATTACAGGACTCAGGTGATGATACTGTTATGCTGCCGTTTTTCGGATAAAATACAATTATTTTGTGGGAGATGAATGTGTAGAAAGGTCAGTCTAGCTTTATAATTGTTAGCTTACATACAATATCTGTATCTAAATGCTATAACCTACATTAAATGTTTTAGTGTTGACTGAGCAACTGATCCTGTTAATAGATTGAATGTATTGTTCCCTTAAAGGAACACAAACACATTCTGCAAAGACACTCAAAAGAAAGTGAATTGCAGGAAGGAAAAATGCCGGGCAGAGGAATATCAGAATACAGTTCATTTCAAACATGATAAAACATCTCACTGCTGTACATGTCTCATCTAATAATTATGGACTTTCACTATAGAATTTATCCATTCAGCGTCACAGCATGAAAACAGTTGAAAACATCATCACACTCACTGACAGTTCAGGTAAAACACTGTTCCATTTATTCATCAGTAATAATGCCATTTCAAAACATGTGAAGCATTCACAAAAAAAGATGCTGAATAGAAATGAACAAACTCTCAAAATGTCTAATGAACTTTTAGCACATGTACACACACCTGTTAGCACAATAATGCTATCGTTTATATATGTAATTCATTGTGCTTCGTTTCTGGTCGTCTATCGTTGCCGGACTATAACGGTGGATAATATAAGTAAACCCCGCTGTTGACTTCTTGCCAATAAATTGAAAAGAGCACACAAACAAATTATTCCAAGCTTTTTCAAACAGATGTTCCTAATTCAATCCTTCTGTAGGCAGCCAATGGAAGAAGCAGCATCTGGAACTGGAGCGCTTTGCTTTGCGTGTGGTTTCTGATCATAACATTGCTGTTTTAGACAAAACTTTAGTTTCGCTTGATTATTAGGGTAACCATTAACTGCACACTTTGTCCGGGAATTTTTTTAGACATTTTACAACATTTAAAAAGCAAGAATCTAACCACATGACACGCAAGCAAGCAGTGACCTGCTACACACAAAACGCCAACCAATCGCACTTCCGCTAGCCAAACGGAAATTCCACCGACCTTGCGAAATACAGTGGACTCACTGAGAATATTGTGGATACTCTATTCCCTGATAGCACACATACAACACCCAGACATCTATTTGATGTGTGTTTACATCTGGAAGATGTCTATTTTATCTTTAAGACATACGTCAATAAGTATGTCTCGGATGTCAATAAGACATTCAGCAAATGTTTTGAGACGTTTATGATTAATAGTGATTAAAAATCTGATCTTTTTAAGATGTTTACCAGATGTTAGATGCTTTCCAGATGAAAAGATCTAAAACAGACTTCTCTGAGTCGTACATGTGCTTTCTGGGTTTGTTGCACTGCGTTGGTCTGAACAGCCTCTAGTCTTTTTGACATGCTTTAGCCATTAGTTACATGAATGCTACACATACTGAAGAAAATGTAAAAATACTTCTCTCAGTGTCATCAGAATGGAATGGTTTCTGGAAAAAAAAAAAAAGAAAAAACGGTTTCTGTGCGTACCCCGAGATCTTGCAGGCAAAAGTAAGCAGAGATGACTTGACTTACAATGAAAGAAATGTAGTAGTGCAATTAAGGAAACTGTTAACAAACTGAATGTAAATGTTTATATTCACTTTCTGCATAAACTTTGTCATATTTAATACATTATTGTTTGGTTTTTAGGCCCATTTTAGTTATAGTACAGTAATACTGTATTTTGTAAAGCAGAAATGTTTACTTGACTTGAATGGAATATAATACTGTAGTATACAGAAGCTGGTAGTTTGTATTGGCATGCTGAGCCACATAAGCACTTTGAACCTTTAATTTAAGTTTTTCAGTGACATTTTGTTAACACTGACATGTCGTAATAGTAATGCCAATTTGTTTACTTAACCTAAGACATTTCATTTATTTAATTTTTATTCTTAACTGCTAATATTGTTTAACCAACATAAGCTTAAGAAAATAATTAATGAGGTTTATTTGATATATGTGTCTAGAGTCAATAGTTCTTTAAATTATACATTTAATACATTCATAAAAAAAGACTCTTATCTTAGACTCAGGCTTTACTGGTCTTGGACTCGACTCTGACTCGGCCCTCTTCTGGTCTCGTTCTTGACTTGAACTCGACCTAATCTGGTCTCGGACTGGACTTGGACTTGGATGAGCTGGTCTCGACTACAACACTGAGAAAGTACTACTAAAAGACAGAGATTAGAGTGCAACAAGAATTGTTTTTTATTTTATTTTTATGAGTGAATGGTCAAGTGCTCATGAAAAAGATGTGTCTTTAGCAAGGGAGCGAGGGAGTCTGTTTCGTGGTTGGAGTTGGGAAGGTCGTTCCACCAATGAGGTACAGTGAAGCCGAAAGACCAGGAAAGTGATTTGGTGCCAATTTGTGTTGGTACTACAAGGCGGCGCTCATTAGCAGACCGCAGCCTTCTAGTGGGAATGTAGCTCTAGTTACTGTATATTACTAGTAATAGTAACTTGTTACTAGTTACAATAGTTCAGGGCAATATATCAGGGCAATAGTTATAGGGCAAAATTTGACAACTTTGTCAGCTAGATGCTTTTTTGAGTTCCAAATTACCCACTTCAGAAAGCACGCATTTCATTTCAAATCAAATCTCAAGTATTCTATAAAAAAATGTATCTCTATTGTGAGTGGATCAGTCAAGTGAGCTCAACATGTTCCAGCTCTCTGTTCCCACCTCTATCTGTCAGTGGATCACCAGCTTTTTGACAGACAGGTAGCAGCTAGTGAGAATGGAAATTCACCTCCAGCACATGCACAATCAGCACTGGCACCCGCCAGGGATGTGTACTCTGAACACTACTCTTCTTCCTCTACACAAACGACTGCACTACCAAGGACCCCTCTGTCAAGCTCCTGAAGTTTGCAGACAACACTACTGTCATTGGCCTCATCCAAGATGACGATGAGTCTGCATACAGAAGAGAGGTTGAACAGCTGGCCGTCTGGTGCAGTCAAAACAGCCTGGAGCTGAACATGCTCAAAACAGTGGAGATGATAGGGGACTTTAGGAGAAACACCACAGCATTAACCCCACTCACCATTCTGAACAACACTGTGGCAGCAGTGGAGTCATTCAGGTTCCTGGGCACTACCATCTCACAGGACCTGAAGTGGGAGACCCACATAGACTCAGTTTTGAAAAAGGCCCAGCAGAGATTGAATTTCCTTCGCCAGCTGAGGAAATTCCACCTGCCACAGGCGCTGCTGATACAGTTTTACTCAGCAGTCATTGAGTCCTCTGCACTTCTGTAAATGTCTGGTTTGGTTCAACTACCAAGTCAGACATCAAAAGACTTCAAAGGATAGTTCAGACTGCTCAGAGGATTATTGGCCCTCCCCTATCCACTCTGCTAGAACTGTACACATTCAGAGTAATGAAAAGGGCTGGTAAAATCACTTTTGACCCCACTCTTGACCCTGAAAAAGGCCCAGCAGAGGTTGTACTTCCTCCACCAGTTGAGGAAGATCAACCTGCCACAGGCACTGTTGATACAGTTCTACTCAGCAGTTTTGTCTTTTTGACGCTGTCTGTCCTCTGCACTTCAATAACTGTCTGGTTTGGTTCAGCTACAAAATCAGACATCAGAAGACTACAAAGGACAGTTCGGACTGCTGAGCGGATTATTGGTTGCCCCCTGCCCTCCCTACAAGAACTGTACACTTCCAGAGTGAGGAAGGGCTGGAAAAATCACTCTGGACCCCACTCACCCAGCCCACTACCTTTTTGAACTGTTGCCTTCTGGATGGCGCTGAGCACCGGAACCATAAGGCACAAGAACAGTTTTTTCCCTCAGGCTATCCATCTCATGAACAGTTAAAACTACCCCACTGAGCAATAATTATGTGCAATACACATCTTAGTCTATTTATATTTATCCAACATATCCTACCTCTTCTGCCATTACATTCCCTTGCACTGTCTGTATATAACAGATTTGTATTTGTACATATATATATATATTGTCTTATTGTGTATTTCTATATATACTTATTTTCTATTCACTTTTTATTTTTATTCTATTTTTTCATTATCTCTGTCCTGTTGCTTTATTGTTTGTGCACTTGAAGCTTCTGTCGCCAAGACAAGGACAAATTCTTTGTATGTGTAAGCATACTTGGCAATAAAGCTCATTCGGATTCTGATTCTGATTCACCCAGCACCCTTCGTTTTTGAACTGTTGCCCTCTGGCTGGCACTACAGAGCACTGAGCACCAGAACAGCCAGACACAGGAACAGTTTTCTCCCTCAGGCCATCCACCTCATGAACAGTTCAAACTGCCCCCAAATACTTTCCTTTTTGTCAGCATAACCATGTGCAGTATTCAGTCCATCCATTCCTGCTTATATCTATACTCTTCTTCAATACATTTCATCACCTGCACATAACTGTATACAGTATCTGTATATAAAATATTCGAACAACATTATTGCTCTATTGTATTTTTCTCTTTTTATTTACCTGATATATCTTTTTTTTGTCACTAAATGTATAGATGTTTAAATGTATATGTTTGATGTATGTACTGTATATATGGTTGCATTCTCTTTGCACTGGAATCTTCTGTCACCATGACAAATTCCTTGTTTGTGTTAGCATACTTGGCAATAAAGCTCATTCTGATTCTGAACATGCTCACATTTGACCACTCTTTATAAAAATTATTTTGTTTTTTATTTTTTTTAATTCCCCCCCACTTAAGAAAATCACAGCGTTTTCACTATCGGGCCAGTATGAGCCAGGGCCATCAACTGGTCAGCCAATAGCCTCGGACGTCGAGCCGTGAGACCAAAATCGATCTTCATTCCCACCATCGGGCCAATGCCCTGAAACCCCCCCTTAATATGCCACCCTGTCGCCAACATCACACAGCCCACCCATTTCACAAGCAAGAGGGAAGCTCAAACTGAGGTATCAGACAATGGGACTAGCTAGCCCTCGAAATGAACATGGTGGAGACCGAAGCTGCCATTTGTTTGCTTATTTTGTTCTTTGCTTGGTGGAAAGCGAGACCTGACTCAGCAAAACTCCACCTTTGACATTTACACTGCCTCAAACCCCAGTTGGCCTTCTTTGGCCCAAGGGTAATCGACGTGTTCAATGTTCAAATGAAAACCTCTTTGGCATCCACATGTTTTTTTTTGTTTTTTTATGTGGATCAAAACAAAAATACTTTAAAAATATTGAAATTCTGTATAATATTGGCAAGGTATATCAGACCCAACCTGTCACATTTGGTTATACCCTAAATCCTGTGGGCTAAGCAGGGCTAAAAATTTAAAAAAAGACTGCCCGTGCAAATCTCGTCGGCATTGAGTGATTAGGGCGTTGCTACAGTGGTTGCTAATGTGTTTGGAGTGGTTTATAGTGCATTGCTATGTGATTGCTAGGGTGTTCTGGGTGGTTGCTAGGGTTTTTACAACTGTTCTATTGTCTGTCATATTCGAAAAAATTGTCAATCTCGAAAACTGCTTAGAGAAGTAATACACTTAAACAAAAAAATAGCTCTTTGTCTGAACTTGATTCAGTTGTGGACAGTGGCTCTACATGTTTAAAATTAGTTTTCTTAATTTAAAATTATTATGTAATCTCAACACAAACACTTTCTGTAGACAGAACCTAGTTGAATTGGGTAAAACCAACAAAATTAGCAGTCGATGCAACTCAAATAAATCTCTATTTTTTCTTTATGTATTTACTAGTGAAAATTAATCTTAGCATGCTAAATTCATGCTGGTTGGAAGCACTACAGAGTGTAATTTAGTAGCTATGCTGTAGTTAGCACAGCATTTACTTAATGAAGTGAGCGATTAAATTATTTTGTGATGTCTACCTGTTCTCATCATTAGTTCAAGCTCCACTCTTCACCATAATGGTAACCCAAAAACTCCAACATAACAGAAACTATTCTAAATTTCAGCATAACAAAACATTCAACCCTAACAAGTATCCCTCTATATATTCATCTTGTATAAAAACACATAAAATAAAACCTTAATTTGAACATTTACTCTCCCTATCGTGTCATGTAAAGCATGCTGGAAAATGGAAATCACCTGCCCAGTTTTGCTACATTAACACCACAAAAAGTATTCATGTAGTCCCAACTCAAATGTATTAGCCTAAGTAAACTTCCATTTTACAAATTGCAATGAAATCAAGTTGTGACAAAATGTTCTATAATTGTGTTGCTTTTGTTCATTTTAATTAAGTAAATTGAACAAGCTGTAAAAATATAATTTTTTCAGTAGTATACCTCTTCTCAACAAGGCAACATTTAAAGTATCATTCGTGGATGCAGGGCAAATTGCACACCTACGTTTAATACTTATGGGTTTGTTCGAATTCCTAACTGCAAGTATGAGCAACAGTAATAAGCATGAATAAAAAAAGAGAATATGGCTGATCAACAGCACCTACACTTGCATAAGATGTTTCAGTACAGGAAGATTGGCTTTCAGAATACTACACTCATAGATGTAAATGACATTGGAGAATTCAACAAAAGACACATTTGTAACTGATTTGCCTGTCAAGAATAGATGCTAGCAAAAATATACTGTAGCTTAAAACCTCAAGTATTTTACCAGGGCCCATAAATCAAGATTGGCATTTACAGGAAAAGTCAGATCTAGAAGGCGAAGGTAGTCATCACTAGCAGGGGAACAAAGCACTTCATCAGAGCCCAGGTTGGACTGTGATTAGCTTGCATTGACGCAGATGGGTTTGGACAGATCAAGCTTTAGCTGACACTGTAAAGGGTAAGTGATCAGTTTCTTTCACCGTGAGTGTTAAGTTCACGCTGGGTACACTGACCCTAACGTGAACCTCACTTGGACAAAAAGCACTTGATAAATCTGCCAATGGGCAAGTGGGAGAAATGAGAGGAAGAGAGAAAGAGTTGATATGGCCAAGAAAGCAAAAGAGTTTGGAAATGTAAGAGGATGTAGGACCTAGCATTTTCACAAAAAACAATTTTTTTTTTTTTTTAAGAAGTTCACTTAAATTCAGTGCTACAATTGACCAGTTCTGTAAGCTTGGTGCCCTGTTTATTTGCAAATATTTAATCTAGAATTAATTCAAAGTTACTTTAACTTTTCAAGCTAAAAACTCTTTTTACATTTTATTGGTAACACTATACAACAAGGTTGTACTGCATTCATTAATATTTAACTTTTACAGCACTTCTTAAACTTGGTTAATTTCATACTAATACATTTTCAAAATTAAAAGTTGCATATGTAAACATTAGTTAACAAATTATAAAATGTATTTATAATTTAATATTAACCAAGATTAATGAATGATGTTAAAAAATATTGTTCATGGTTAGTTCACATACCCAATCCATTTACTAATGTTTACAATAAGGTTCTGATGGTTAAGTATTACTTTTTTTTCCACTGAATTTGTTCAGTTCAATACAGTTGAAGGACAACGTATGCTAACCTTATGAGTTTACCTTGGATTTCTGCATTAATTAGCCATAAAACCTGAACTGATATTCAGTTACAGTCACAACAAACAGTCCGCTTAAATTTCACACAAAGCTACATTTTCATGCCTTTATTGAACACATTCAACATACTTTTTCCACCCTTTGCTGTAAATGTTTAAAGGGTGTATTCAATAATGACAGTAAAACATTGGTGTGTTTAGTCTGTGTTTGTCTTTGTCATAACTCATTAGAAGATCAGATCAAATTTTATGACCAATTTATGCAGAAATCAATAGTGAACCGATGGCTTTTTCTCCCCATGTTATGAAAGCGTAACCAACAGAGAGTTCTGTGATCCAAAAACTTCCATTTGTTTTGGGACAAATGGGTTACGAATGACTTAATCTAAATGAGATCACTGCTGTGTCGTCTCACCGCAATAAAACATTTTTAGTATCAACCTGAAAGTCTTTTCAGCTCTGCAGTTCTTCAGGTGCGGCTGTCTGTTCCTTCACAAGCTCCTTTTTCCCCCCATCATTTCACATCTTACAACTTGTCAACGGAACGCATGACCTCATTTTGTGGGATTAAGTGAAGATGCATTGAAGCGATGTCAAATAAACTGACAGTATACGGCAACTCGAACTCTGAGATAACATCTGTAGAAAAACATTTACATGGGGACAGACTAGAGCATAAACAATCCTTCTCTCTTGACCGACTGCCATAAACAGTGGTATATAGTTTTACGTCTTTGTCTGAGGGAAGCCGTTTTAGACATAATACATAGTCACCTTCTCATCTGGAGGTGTAATGTAGCCATATGACACAGTATCATGTCTGTAGTAGAGCCTGGGTCACTTCAACATATGACCTTTATTATGGACTTTGACTCTACTTTAATAGGTCTATCCTTTATCAAAAGCATTTTAATCAAAATCAATTTTTGGAAAAGGTAACTGTTGAACTTTGAAGAAATCAGGCCCAAAATACTTAACACTACATAATTTTAACTCTAAAAAAAGTATGTTCGGAATATATATACTTGATGACTAGATGAACCGACTTGTAGGCCTACGAAGGTTTATTTGGTCTCAAACTGCATCAATGAAATATGGTGCCTGGTGACGTAGTCGCAATTGCGAGAAAGTCACAATTGTGAGTTTAAATCTCACAATTTACTTTGTTTCTAAAAAAAATAACATCTATAACATACAAAAACACTCAACAGGATATTAGTGCCTATGTACCCAAGGAATTTATATAGAGAGGAATCCTTTTTTGTTGTAGTTTTTAATAGAGCTACATTATATTTCCAAGCCTATTTAAAGGGGTTTCCTTGATTTAACCAGACAAAGACTGTTTATAGCCAAACATTTAGGGCTAAACTATGCTCCTAAACTTTAAGGTTAAAAATAAACACCTTTTAAATGGCAAGGACACCAAACTGCACAATGGAAAAAAACTTATTTTTGCCAAGATAAAAGGATTTTCTAACTTTAACAGATGTCAACACAGAACTTAAAATGTGGCAGAACAAGTTCTCTCTCTCAGAGCCATCTGGTATCAATTTGAGCTGGTATACATGGTAGGGGTATATGCCCTGAAAACATCATTAACCTGATTAGCAACACATCACCACCCTGGGACATTAGCTGATAAACAACCATCAGGCACATTCAGTGGGGGCACCCTACTAAAATTACACTACAAAAACACTTTTTCCTTCTCCTTTTATTACCTCTAAGTCTCCAAAATATGCTTTTCTTTGACTTACATCCAAAACGGTGGAACAAATCAGTTTGTACAATGTGTTTGAGCAAATAGTAGGGACAGGATGCACTAGTAACATCATGAAATCACAAACACCTGAAAGAGCAAAGCCTGGAAAATCTCGGCTACACTGAACATAAACAAAAAAACAAAAAAAAAAAAACAAAAAGAAATTTAAAACATTGCTTGAAATCAAAGTTGGCATGAAATCAAAAGAGATTCAATTTAATTTAATACACACTCCTGGTCTTATTCTGTGCGATTCATAACTGCACATTACTCAATGCGAGCAAGCCCATTTACCTTCTGACACAAAAGGAGGGAGTAATCCTATTATTTGAAATCTAATGAATCCTGCTTTGTCAATTTTTGGAATAAACTGATTTTTGATAGTTACAAACGTATTGATGTGCCTGTAAATGAACTCAATGTTAACCAATAGTCAAATAGCCATTTAACCATTGCGTTAGCAGCCTCATGTTTCAATCTTAAAAGGAATATTCCGGGTTCAATCAACGTTAAGATCAAATGACTGAATTTGTAACATTATGTTGGTTACCATAAAAATGTATTTAGACTCGTCCCTCCTTTTTAAAAATAAATAAAAGCAAGAATCGAGCTTACTGTGAGGCACTTACAATGGAAGTGAATGGGGCCAATTTGTAAACATTAAAATACTTACCGTTTCAAAAGTATAGCCACAAGATGTAAACAATATGCTTGTTAACATGATTTTATTGTGATAAATTCGCTAACTAACCTTTTGTGTATTATATACATACAAGGTTGCAAATGCCATTTCATGACGAAGTTCAGCTTCTCAAATTACATCAGAAAAAAAGAGCCACCAAGTGTTTAATCTTTACGATTTTATTAAAATACCTTGTGGAATTTACCATCAGAGGTTACCATCACAAACATGATTGTTTTCTAATAAAAAAGTAAACAAAAACAGTAAAGTAAAGCTTAAGAGCCTAGTTACAGGATAATTTTTTTTTGTGTTGTTTTTACCTTTTTTTGCAGTCTGGTGATGGGGGAACAGGGGAAATCAATTCACAAAAAAAAAAAAAAAAAAAAAAGGAATCAAAAGTTCACATGTTGTAAAAATACATTTCCCAACTTCAACGTTACACGCAGTTTTATTAAAACATTCATTCTTCTGTTGTTAGGTGTCAGTGCGACAAATACGCAAAAAAGAAAGCAGAGGAGAGAGAGCGGTGTAGAAAGGAAAGGATCACAGAGAAAGACACTCACTGTTGAAACATGGACTTTGTGAGAGAACTAGAACATGATAGTTATTGGGATGGAGGAAGATTATGAGAGACGGTTGAAGGATGTGTGTATGGAACCCTGAGAGAGAAACTGACTGCTCCAAGTCCATATCTTTCCTCTCCAGCCTCCCTTCATGGACTAGACTTAGCTACAGCTTCATCCCATCGCAGGGATCGGCATGTCCTGAAAGGTTCTTTCATAGTGCCTGAGCACTTCACAACTTAAAAGCAAAAGCCATGTGTGTTCTCCAGAAATATGCATCAAGCAAACAGAGCAACATATGGCTAAAGAAAACAGCTTTCTCTCTCTTGCATGTGTGTTTGTGGGGGTAAGGGTTGTGAAGGGGGAAAGGATTGGAAGAAACTCACCAAGCCCACCACAATCTACAACCATAAGGCAGCGAGGGAACTACATGAAAACTACACTCTTAAGATAGCAAGGGCCTTCAAACAAGAGGGATTTCTGGATGCTGAATCACAACAGAGGGCAGAAGTATTGAACAATACTCATCTTGAAATGTTTCAGTACAACATGTTGAACACTGAATGACAAACAAGACAAGAATTTGTAATTTCTTGGTTTTAACACAGTGCACATCAAAGCTGGATGATGCTGACGGCAAAGAAACACCACGATAATGCTAGAAGAAACTTTAAAAAAATGCAATAGAATTTAAAAACCGTAGCACAAAAATGTACAGAGCAGCTATAAAAGGGGTGTCACTTCAGTCTAGGAAAGCTGCATGTCACTCAAAACTCGACACCAAAATGTGGCCATTGAGGAACAAGGGGAGGGTCCTAAAAGGTACAACTTGGTAGAAATATTTTTCTGTCTCATCATGCATCATTTCATGAGTAGGGACTATCAAGGATGACAACCATCTGGGGATACTTGCAACAACATCAGGTACATAGAATGGACTTTTGGTAGGCTGCAAAGTATCACCCCAAATCCATACTGAAACATTAGTTTCATTTATGTACCAATTACATAGTTTTGCACCCCCTTCTCCATTTATTAGCAAACATCTCAACGAAGACATGAAACTGTGCTCCTTTGTACAGAAAATTACAAAATCACAGAACGTTCTTAAGCTAAAGCCTGAGATTTTAACTACATCTAATGAAATATATAAAGACATCCTAAGCATAGGCAGAGACATATTGCGTATAACCGATGTACTGGATAAGCAGTCACACGCCTTCACATACATGCAGACGCATACACACCCCCTCAGATATACGAACCTATGGCCTAAAAAAAAGCTGTACAAAGAAAAAGATTTGAGCATACATTCAATATCTGTTACTGAGGTACTATAAAGGCCTTGCTCTTCACACAGAATGGTATCCCGAGACACTCTCAAGCTTGGGATGACCTACCTTCTTTGGAAAGCAAACAACTATTGTGTGACCTAGCTTCTTGCATCCTTTTCACCTTATCATGTGTGCTCTAAGAGTCATCTAATAGTTAAACAGCCATTTCATATGCTGATATAGAAGACACCCATGAAAATACCGCTTGTTGACAGCAGGGTATGTCTGCGTAAATTAGTGGAAAAGTGTGGCATAGAACCGCCACATCACTCATCCAGAGCATTTATAAGTCTCAAGACTATGAGCCATGGAAAGAGCAGCCCTAGCAGTCTGATTTCCTGCTAAATCGTCTTTTATAAACACAAGGTAAGCTGTGCAAGCAACCATTGGCCATGTGATGGTGAGCTGGGATGAATTAACCAGCCAAATCCACAGCAAGTGAGGTAATAGGCTGTAAGCTGGCCACATACACAAGGAGAAAGCAAGTCATCGCCTCCTGCTGGCTAAATCACATTAATGCAGCCTCCAGAGCAAATATTGGGCTTAAAATCAGCAGAATAAGCCCTAGCATAAACTAGGACTTCTTCCCAAAAAGGTGGATGAATCGAAGCTCTTTGCAATTGTATACTAGGGCTGTATGAAAATGTGTTTGTGGGTGGAGAGACAGTGAGAGTTAAGTGCCTTGTGGGAAGATACTGGGGAGGAAGGGCAGGGCTGGTGTGCTACACAGTGATTTCATGGGAAGAGATGGGTGAGAGGACGAGTGGAGATATGAAGGGTGGAGGAGGAGGGCACCTTGCTGTGTCACAAAGAGAAGGCCAAATTGGAAAAGGAGGCACAAGGAGGAAGTACAGCAAGAGATATTCAGGACAGAGACAAGATATGGAATACAAGGCATATATTCTTTGACTTTAAATGGCTAAGCATAAAAAAGGTGCCTATATTATCAGCTATGGTGGATCTCAGTATGAGTCAAGTGGAAGTCAATGTTGTACACACATTGTAAAAAGGGCATTCCTTTTTTGGGGGAGTTTAAGGTGTGCAACAAACCTTTTTTGTCAAACAGCACTGCAGAAAAAAAAAAAAAAAAAAAAGGTATGTCGTTTTTTTACCAGCAATGTTACACAATGTGACTTTGAATATGGCTTTATTTGGCTATAAGCAATTCTAGATCTCCCATTATCATCAACCTGTTTACCAAGCAACACAAGCGGCTACAAAAAATTTAAATCGGCCATCACAAGACGATGGAATTTCACTTATGCTATTTCAACGACACTTATGCTGACTTCAGGCTTAATGGATACTGTAAATCTTGTGACTTAAAGCGAGCACATGATCAGACCAACCCCGAACAGCTCTGAGGGGGTGAAGCTCATGATTTCTGCAAACACCTTTCCGAGAGAGAGTGGGAGAATATGGAAAATTCTAGAAGATGCCTTCCACATGAAGAGAGAGTGAGAGGAACTCAAAACATCTGAGCTCTTCCCATGGACCGAGTTACTCTTAGCCATGGGCTAATCATTAGGCCATGATCTCCATTACTGAACACCAGCTGTGAAAAACGCTGATGGCTGTTGAAACCGTGGCTAGAGGAATTTAATCAAAGACTTAAGCCAGCTGTTGCTTTGTTTTGATGATCAAACATTTTGCTAAGACAAGACAGGTTGAGAAGGTTTACAAAATGTATGCTTAGAGGAGAATGGGGAGGGTGAAGGAAATAAAAGAAGATCAATGAAAATAAATTTTAGAAACACTACTCAGAAACAAACTCCAACTAGTCCAGAGTAAATACAAAGCAAAGAAACTGGGATTTTGTAGCTTAGAGAGAGTGTATCAACCCAATTATTGAATCCTTGAGAAGTTATTGCTTACTGCCAAAGTGAGAAACAGATAATACAGCGAGTGGAAATGACAGGTAAACTGGGGGTAGAGGGTTTCGAGTGGGTCACTCCTGGGTTTGTACACGTTCTGCTGGGCTGGGGTGACCAAAGGTCACATCGATAGCAGGGGTGTCAGCCTTGGCCGACTCCTGGGTGAGGTGAAAGGGCATCAATCAGGGTAAAGATGGAATGTGCTGGGATGCTATTGGTCAGAAGGGATGTCTCTGTCAGCCTCTGCCTTGGAGGGTTGCCCAGGAGATGGGGTATGAGGTGGGTGAGAGATGGGGGCAATGGCGTGTGCCAGGGGCAGAGATCCAGCCACAATGCCCTCCACTCCTGCCCCGGCTCCAGGCAAACCGCCCGCTGCTACACCAATCAGCCCGGCAGGGAACCTGTAAAAGCAAATTAAATGATCGTAGGTTTTACTTATCAACTAAGCTGAAATACTGTGGAAAAAGAGGAAGAATGGCAGTTTAAGTTGTGAATAGTGACTGGCTTGAAGTATATTCACCTATAGGCTGCAGCTCCGTTGAGCTCAGAGTGCACAGTGGCGGCCTCCATAGATGGCCACTGAGATGCTGACATCAAATACTCCTTGTTAACACAATTTTTCAGACTGTCCGGGATACGGCCTGCAGATACACAAAGTACTAACAATGACTACAAAAACATCAGCAACAGAATACATATGAACACTATGGCTAATCAACCACAGCCTATTAATTGGAGCACAAAAATTCTACCATTATCCCACAATAATGCCAGCCAGCAGCCACTGAAGCGAAGCAGGGTCGGGACTGGTCAGTACCTGGATGGGAAACCCCCTGGTAGGCCTGTCGCGATTATAAAATAATCTCCGATCACGGTTATTTGATCTAACCGCGGTTAATTAAAATAACCATGATTATTGTGCACTTTAAATTCCAATCACATTTTACTGTCCACATGTGTGTCTCATTCAATTGAACTCCGACAGTCTCTGCACCGCGGACTCTAAAGGGCTCGTTAAGATTAACCGCTTCTGAACCATGCTTGAAATGTAAATAAAGAAAAAAATATAAACAAGGAATTTAGTGAACGCAAAACACTCCTGTTTCACTTTAATTTAACGATCGTGTAATGGCAAATGTTATTTGTCGTTGTGGCTTCATACATGTAGTGTTATTGACACGCAGTCCTGTGTCACGCCCACTTTATTTCTAAGGATATGACAGAATAAGAAAACTCAGAATCTCATATATATATATGTATGTGTGTGTGTGTGTGTGTGTGTGTATATATATATATATATATATATATATATATATATACACACACACACACACACACACACATATACATATATATATATATATATATATATATACACACATACATATATATATACACACACACACACATACATATATATATATGTATGTGTGTGTATATATATATATATATATATATATATATATATATATACACACACACACACATATATACATATATATATATATATACACACACACACATATATACAGGTGCATCTCAATAAATTAGAATGTCGTGGAAAAGTTAATTTATTTCAGTAATTCAACTCAAATTGTGAAACTCGTGTATTAAATAAATTCAATGCACACAGACTGAAGTAGTTTAAGTCTTTGGTTCTTTTAATTGTGATGATTTTGGCTCACATTTAACAAAAACCCACCAATTCACTATCTCAAAAAATTAGAATTCCAGCGTGGTACTGTGATAGGATGCCACCTGTGCAACAAGTCCAGTCATGAAATTTCCTCGCTACTAAATATTCCACAGTCAACTGTCAGTGGTATTATAACTAAGTGGAAGCGATTGGGAATGACAGCAACTCAGCCACGAAGTGGTAGGCCACGTAAAATGACAGAGCGGGGTCAGCGGATGCTGAGGCGCATAGTGCGCAGAGGTCGCCAACTTTCTGCAGAGTCAATCGCTACAGACCTCCAAAGTTCATGTGGCCTTCAGATTAGCTCAAGAACAGTGCGTAGAGAGCTTCATGGAATGGGTTTCCATGGCCGAGCAGCTGCATCCAAGCCATACATCACCAAGTGCAATGCAAAGTGTCGGATGCAGTGGTGTAAAGCACGCCGCCACTGGACTCTAGAGCAGTGGAGATGCGTTCTCTGGAGTGGCGAATCACGCTTCTCCATCTGGCAATCTGATGGACGAGTCTGGGTTTGGCGGTTGCCAGGAGAACGGTACTTGTCTGACTGCATTGTGCCAACTGTGAAGTTTGGTGGAGGGGGGATTATGGTGTGGGGTTGTTTTTCAGGAGCTGGGCTTGGCCCCTTAGTTCCAGTGAAAGGAACTCTGAATGCTTCAGCATACCAAAAGATTTTGGACAATTCCATGCTCCTAACTTTGTGGGAACAGTTTGGGGATGGCCCCTTCCTGTTCCAACATGACTGCGCACCAGTGCACAAAACAAGGTCCATAAAGACATGGATGAGCGAGTTTGGTGTGGAAGAACTTGACTGGCCTGCACAGAGTCCTGACCTCAACCCAATAGAGCACCTTTGGGATGAATCTGAGCAAAGACTGCGAGCCAGGCCTTCTCGTCCAACATCAGTGTCTGACCTCACAAATGTGCTTCTGGAAGAATGGTCAAAAATTCCCATAAACACACTCCTAAACCTTGTGGAAAGCCTTCCCAGAAGAGTTGAAGCTGTTATAGCTGCAAAGGGTGGGCCGATGTCATATTAAACCCTATAGATTAAGAATGGGATGTCACTTAAGTTCATATGTGTCTAAAGGCAGATGAGCGAATACTTTTGGCAATATAGTGTATTTTGATATTTAAAATATTATATTTCATGTCATTCATAATCATACGTTATAAAACCTTTAAGGAAATCATTTAAAAGTTCAAATATGAATAAATGACATAAGGATTATGAAGCACACATACACCCATGACCAAAGCATGACAACTTGTATGACAATTATTCATTATAATCATGAAAGCCCTGAAACAGACAATTAATCATCATAATCGCAATTATTTGTTTGACAAGTAATCATCAGCCAAATTTCACAATTCGCCACAGCCCTACCCCCTGGGGAAAAGAAAGGTTGCTGCTGGAAGAGGTGTTAGTGAGGCCAGCAGGGGGTGCTCTGCAGTCTGTATGGGTCCTAACACCCCAGTATAGTGATGGGAACACTATGCTGTAAAAAGGCACCATCTTCCAAATGAGTCATTAAACTGAGGTCCTGACTCTCTCTGGTCATTAAAAATCCCAGGGCACTTCTCGTAAAAGAGTATGGGTGTCCTGGCCAAATTCCCTTGTTGACTCTTTTCAATCATGGCCTCCTAATAATCCCCATTAATGAATTGGCTCTATCACTTTACTATCTCCTCCCCACCAATAACTGGTGTGTGGTGCATGTACTGGCACACTATGGCTGCTGTTGCACCATCCAGGTGGATGCTGCACACTAGTGGTTGTTGAGAACCCCTTGTTCACTATGTGAAGTGCTTTGAGTGTAGTTTCAGAAAAGCACTATATAAGTATAATGTTTATTCATTCATTAATTTTAGAGCTTAAGGATTTTAATTAAATTACTATGCCACAGACAGTCCTATACTATTACTGTGATAATTGGTAGCAAATATAGTAACGACGACAACAAATGAAAACGTCAGTTTCTTCAAAAAGAACACAGCCATTTCGGCTAACCTGTTACAGAGAATATGGAAACAAAATATATCCTTATCTTGACCATTTTCATTAAAAATGTATACTTTTAAAATGAATAGAACCACAGACATTATAAAAATGCTAAATTTAGTTTTCAGAACTTGACTAGTTAAAAAACAGAGAGCTTTCAAAGAGCTTTCCAAGTTGACTCCATTTATGTAACCTCCTCAAACAAAAAAGTCAGAGAGGTCTGATTATTTTTTAAAAGACACATGACCCCAATGGCAAGCACTACATACACCCTATCTTCAGATACATTTTAAAATAACTGTATATCTTTAATAGAAATATTCAAGACGAGTAAGCAGGAAATTCAGCATTAGTCGTTAATTTTGGACATAGAGACTTCTTTTTTCCAAGATCTGTTGGCTTCAAAAGTTTAACTTGAACATTTTTATTTCTTTATTGCTTGATTTAGGAAGTAAATCGAATACCCATCTCCAATGTTTTTATCATTCTATTTTTATGAAACGTGGAATTGTTTAGACATGGTTGCCAACACTAATGAATAACTTGTAAGCTTCAAATAAAAAAAATAAAAAAAGAAAGCATTTCATGCTCATCCAGTGACAATTTGCAGATGTTTAGCAGTAATGTTCATCTGCAAGAACTAAGCTGGCACAGACTAATAATGAACACCTGTGGTTTTCTGACCTGTAATGGCTCTGCGCACCTCCCTCGCTGCCTCTTCTCTAGCCTCAATGGAGGCCTGTTCACTGTACCAGGATGTGTGTGGGGTACAGATAAGATTTGGGGCATCCTTCAAAGGGCCCTGAGAGAAACTGATGCAGAAGCAAATAATGTTATCTGTCACAATAATATTCAGAAATAGCTATGGGGTCCTTTCATAGACCAGTTACTGAATGTGCATTATAAAACTGCTTAATCACTTTGATGTTCAGTTTCACCAAGCTACATAATTCAGAGAATTTAGGCTGTATCAAAGTCCAAAATATGTCATATTAAAAGTAAAGAGCAAACTGTGTTTCTCTTACCTGAAGGGCTCTGTCTCATGGACGTCCAGTGCTGCTCCCCGTATTCTTCCCTCTTTTAGAGCCTGGGCCAGAGCTTTCTCATCCACCAGACCTCCACGCGCAGTGTTCACTAGGAAAGCACCCTGACGCATCTGCAACCACATTAAACAGTGTTAAAGAGTGAAAAACTATCTGCGTCAGATTTTGCACAACAATTTGTGGATGGTCATTATATTTAGGCATTTTTAAACTTGGTTTGTTAGCTTGAAAAGAACCAAAGTCACAAGAACTTCTTGCCCCTATTTTGCCATTGCAAAGCCTTTCCATCAAACTAACCAGAGAAGTTAAATCACACCCCGTTATTTCACATTTGCACTCAGTATGGACAAAAGTGTCCAGAGTGTTTAATTAAGATATTTATCTAAATGCTGCCTCGAGCCTATGGCTAAACCCCAAACTATGCATTAATAAGTCCCCTTTTTGTTGGTCTGAGTGGATTGCGAGGGGGGATTAATACACTCGGTGATCTTTATGAGAGTGGTGTGATGAGATCCTTTGAAAATTTGGTTCAATATTTTGGGATCTCAGTTTTTTAGGTATCTTCAGCTACGACACGTGCTCTGTACTATATTTGGGAATAGCATAAACCCCCCTAGAGCGGCAGATACTCTGGGAGAGGTGATTTCTGCTTTTGGAAAAGGCCATGAGGCATCAGTGTATTTACTCCTTATTAATTCAGAGTCTGGGGGACGGAGTCTCAACCACTCAAAAGATTATGGAAGAGGGATTTAGACCTGGAATTGGAGGAGGGAGAATGGGCTAGGATTTTAAAAAACATAAAAAGTGCATCTAGAGATGCAAGGGTGTGCCTTATACAATTCAAGATTTTACATCAGTTCTATTGGACCCCTCTAAATTGTATAGGCTTGGTCTTAAAGACACACCCACCTGCTGGAGATGCCAATCAGAGTATGGAGATTTAACCCATGTCTTTTGGGGGTGTGTGGAAATTCAAAAGTTTCGGTTAAAGGTGCAGAGTCTGGTGTGCGAGGTGTTAGGTATTCAGGTATTATTCTGCCCCAGGCTCTGTATCTTGGGTGATGGGGCGGTCATTGACATTGTAAGTAGACACATAAAGAATTGGGTCTTAACCAGTGTCATGATTGCCAGGGCAAATCATTTTGAGGGGCTGGAGGTTGACTGGAGCACCCTCCTTTCAGGAGTGGTGCTCAGAGATGGGAAGGGTGGTGGCCTTTGAGGAAGTTACTTTCAGAGGAACGGGGAGGTATAAAGTGTTCGAGGAGAAATGGGGCGGGTATTTGTAATTTGTGGATGTGTGATTATTGTTGTGTTTTTTTTATTGTATTTTTTTATGTATTTTTTTGTGTGTGTGTGCATGTATGTCTATGTCATTTAAGACCACTGTTATGTTGCAGAAGTTTGGGTGGGATTGGGAGGAGGAGGAGTAATAGTTGGGGTTAAGTTTGATTCTATGTATATACGTTTTGTTCTATGAGGTACATTTATGTGAATCAATAAAAAATTGTTAATCAGAAAAGAACCAAAGTTCCCAAAGAATTGACACACTGTACTATTTGGCTCTAAATTTTGTTTGCATCAACACAAGTATGAGTGCGGCAGCTGTTAACCACTGAAGCTATGTAATGACGCCTTTTGCTTCACTGCTTGACTCTTCTTTTGTTCCGCTTTGTTCCTTAGCACAGATAGAAAGAAACTTGCGACTGTTTGCGGCAGATGCATTGGAATATAATAATAAACCTTTGGCATTTATCTTGGGAATGACTGTGTAACAGTCAAACATATGGCGTCACCCGTTCACATCCACAAATTAGGCCAGATTGCTTTCATTCCAACTGCGAGCCATACTGGAGTCAATCTGAACCATACTGCCGTGGAAAGGGAAACTGCAGTACCAACACATTTTGTAAAAAAATTTTGTTAAGATTGAAATCAGGTCTTTTAGACTATGACAGGGCTATTCAAGGCTATGGTGGGCCACCAATAATTTTTATCTGACCCTCTGTCTAATTTTGATAAAAATCACCTTGCAGTCTGAGTGTGCGTTTACCTTTTTCTGCCGATAGTTCAGTTACACTGCTTTCCAATACATGAACCAGGACAATTTAGGTAAGCATATTTGATCGCCTCTTATTCAAATGTATTTATGCAAATTTCTTAGCTGCAAATCTGTGCGGTCAAATCTACAGATGTAAAAATATAATCACAACAGTTGTTATAGAAGTGATGTCAGCTCAAATGCACAATCTTATTAAACTAAAGAGAAATCAATGATGACAAGCAAACCTTCAAAGAAAAATTTGTTTTTATTCTCCCTGCTACACGTGTCGGGCGTTTCTCATCTGTTCAGGGTCTGTAGTGCTCATAAAATGTGCTAACTAGCGATGCTCCGATCAGGATTTTTACAGCCGATACCAATCATTTCACCTTTTATCAAGATCTCTGTCATAACTGGCTATATGTAAGCTTTCTGCACACTGTCACCATTAATTGAATTTTCCTCTTCCCAGTAATATCACTTTGCCTAGCTTTTGCTGACAAAAAAGTTAAAAGTTTAAAAGGCTTATTTAAAAAAAAAAAAAAAAAAGACTGAGAAGCTGCTGCCATGAACGATAAGGACCGTTTCACAGCTCACGCTGTTTTCATTTGCCTTGTTGCGTGTGAAACGCCACATTAACAGTACACAAGCTTTTCATATTCACCATACCTCTCCCACTGCATCGTTCTAAACCGCTGAATACATTTTGTTGTCTTAACACTATGCCAGTATTCCCCACACTCTGAGATGCCGCAACAGTGCTGCTCAAGTCTTAAAGGAGCCACACACCTTTTGCGACATTATGCAATTGGCCAAATTACCGATCGAGTCATAGGACGTGAATATCAGCCAATAACGATCAGCCAACGATCGATCGGAGCATCCCTAGTGCTACCGTGAAGCACCACTGAACCTGCGGGGGGGGGGGGGGGTGGTTGTGAAAGAATAGACATTCTTATTTGATACTGTCAAAGATATAGGCTTTTGCAGATCTACATGTTCCTCGTACTTTCCATAGTTTGTAAACATATGTTAAAAAATGATCATTATGTTTTTATTTTCAAAGTAAAGTGGATCCAAATCTATTTGTTTAGGTTTATGAAGGTTATGAAGTCATGTTTTTTCTTATTTCCTCATCTTAATGAGGAACCTATGGCATTTATTGCCTTTAATTTTTTTTTTCATGTTAACATGTTATTTACAATGAAAGTGCTAAATGTTCTGCCGCTGTCAAGTTTTTATTTGGATAATCTTGCCCCTGCAAGAAAGTAACTGAAGAGCCCTGGACTATGATCGGTCAAAGATGGATTTGGGTCAACTATGCTTAGATTAATGTATATATATCTAGTCAGTGCTTTACCATGTGTGTTTATGCACAACACATCGTATTGAGTGGCGTTTCACAATAAGAAGAGTGTTGCTGGAAAGCTGTATTTTGTACCTGTTTAATGGTGAAGTCGTTGATGAGGTGATGGTTATGTTCATTCAGACTGCAGTGTAGCGACACACAGTCAGAGTGTATGAGCAGGTCCTGTAGTGTGGCCATGCGCTGGAGCCCTAGTGATCTCTCTACACCATCTGGCAGGTACGGATCATAGAAAATCACACCAAACCCAAAGGCCTTTGCCCTCAGAGCAACTGCCTGGCCCACACGTCCTAAAGAACAGCCATTATCAGAAACCAGTCTTCAGTCTTAGACTTCAGTTTACTAACTGATCCATTTTTAACACATTACTAATCTGAAGTCAGTATAAAAACTTGATTAGATAGATTCCTCTATCAAAAGTCTATTAGATTAACTTTTTAAATGTCTTGGGACCAATTCAAACCAAAACATGCAAAACAAGATTTAAAGATGAAATACATCTCTATGAAATCCTTCACAACGAATTTGAATATTCCACTTTAATGATCTGATTTATTCTCAAATTCACAGTGAGGGTGAATTTTTTAATTGTTTGGATGCAAAAAGTATTTGAACTTTTTTTGTTGCAAAGAATGGTGACAATTCGGATTCATAGCAGTTAGGTTTGGTGCTAGGTTTTTGCAATGAGTCAAATCAGACTTGCGGTGTGAACAAGCCATTAAACTCACAAAACTGGCATAGTTGAGACCAAATTATGCAGCTAACTGTTACATACAAGTTCAGCTCTCCATTTATAATTTTACCTAACTAAAAAGGCAAAACAAGGAGACGCTGATGAATGTGCAATAAATATATACACAGCCTTATCAAAGTTTGCTGGCATGATTACTGAATGCATTTAAGCTTAATCTATAAAATTTTTAATGATGATTGATTAAATCATTAATATCCCTAGTATAAACACTAAAATCAAAATACAACATAATAGCCATATAATAGCCAATAATCATTTTAAAGACTGATCAAGGACTCACCAAGCCCGATGATGCCCAGCGTCTCTCCTCGAATGCGGGCAGCGCCTCCAGCCACCTCCCTGATCTGCTCCACGCTGGAGGCACGAGTACCCTCACGTAGAGCCTGATGCATCCAGGTGACGCGGCGGTATAGATTCAGAATTAAACACATGGCAGTGTCTGCCGTTTCCTCCACAGATGCCGCTGGCACATTACATACTGCTATACCTGTTCATGATCGAGAACAGGATGAACAACAAGTTTAAATGGTCAATTCTTAAACTCATTCAATCAAAAAATGAACATTTGACTATACAAGGACACAACTAGGTTAAAACTCACCCAGATCTGCTGCAGCTTTAATATCAACATTGTCAAATCCACTGCCAATCCTCACAATGACCCGAAGACCTTTGAATTTGTCCAGGTCGTCTCGTGAGAGCGTAATAGTGTGGTAGAGCAAAGCTCCAACGGCCTCATTTAGAACCTGCAGCACAAACGGTCAAATTAAAAACTCGAGGTATTCGTATTGTATTAGAGGTAGGCAGAGACATTCGTATAAATAGGGACAATACCTTCTCGTGAATCTCCTGGGTGGACTGGGCATCACAGAAGGCCACAGTGGCCACATCCTTCAGTATGGGCATCTCCACTGTGCAGTCCCGCCCATCCAGCAGTGCCACCAGAGGACGAGGGTGCATGGGCCCATTGAGGATGGGTGGTCGAATGCCTGCAGGATATATACATCACTTATGTGGGCATTAAGTCATTACTAAAATGCTTTTAATTTGCATTAATGATTTACTTGGGCAACAACAGACAGAATTGGATTTAACACTGAAACAATCCACTTAGAACTTGCACGATCCTCAAAAAAAGAAAACGTCATACATTGAGCAACAAAGAAAGACCCTTTAATAGCCATGTTTACATGGACCAGCACAAACAACAGATAGTATTTGAAATAGAACAAATATAACCGATTAAAACTTCAGTGATTCAGTTAAAAGCTATACAGACTACCAAATAAAACCAGTGATGACATGTCTCCCAGTAAAGTATTGGTGTTATGAGGGACAATCTTTACTAAAAAGATTAGCATTTTAAAACCATTTATAGAAGCAATGGGCTGACACTAAAGGCCCTGATATACTTCATACAAAATCAAAGAACAAATGGGCGAGACGTAATTTAGAACAAAATCTGGCCAAATAGAAGGTGTCCAAGTATGTATCGGTGGTTCGTAACCACCTCGCCGGGGCAAACTTTCAGGAAAACGTCTTACTCCATGTACTCAGAATGTAAACAAGACAAATTAAATATTATCTACTGCATATTATATATATATATATATATATATATATATATATATATATATATATATATATATATATATATTACTTTCAATCATCATCGAGAGGTTAAAACAACTTTTACTGACCTCATGCATTTTCTACTCATAGAATGAGACAAAGTCATTGATAACACATTTAAAATGTCACATTAGTTAAGGCTTTACATGTAATCTTGAGCGTCATTATATTTAAATGTAATTCTAAACGCCTCCTACAGTGATATGCCGGATGTCTGAATGTTTGCAAACAGTATACCGTTGTTAGGCTGTTTCGAACTTCTTTTTAACACAGAACAAAGAAAAACTTCTCCGGAAGTATATCAGGGCCTTAATGGAAAACAGGACCAAAACCAGTCACCAAATGCCACCATAACTGCAATAGGCAACAAACATTTGTAGTCCAATCGCCAGTGTTCCATCCCTTTTAATAAACAGCAGCCATATTGGCCATCTTCTGCTACCAAGATGAAATTTACATCAAGGTTCATTACTTCAGGTTAGGTGCAGTGTATCATCGGTTCTCTGGTTTGTTGGGAATTGCAGTTTCTCTAACAATGTTGGCCCAAAATTAAGCTACATTAACTACATCCAGTAGCCATAGCCATCTTACTTTAAGATCCTTTCAAGAATATTAAAGTTCTCTCAATCCCTTCTGCTACCATTTCATTTTCCAGTCAAAAAGATGATAGGGGGATTTATAATTGCAACATGATGCCAAACAATCAATGCCAAACTACAACAAAGCCAGAACATAAAAGTTCTGGCTTTGTCGTAGTTTGGCATTGAACCTGACAAATGAAAGTGTGAACAGGGGACAGGGGGAGGAGGGAAGGAGAGGAGGAAAGGGGGCAGGGAGTCTTCACATGACTCATAATGACCTACATTCAGTAGACTGGAAGCTAAATTATCTTTGTTTCCTCCATCCAACTATTACCATCTACTTCAGGCCTAATTCACTTAAAAAAATACAGCTCTAAATATAACAAAGAAAAATAATATCACACAACTTAAAACCAAATAGGTTTAAATATTTCATATAACAATTAACAGTCAGGAAATTAATATATTCATTGTTATTATTGCATCAAAAATCTTAATTGCTTCATTTATTCAGATATGCCGCAAGTCATATTCACAGTCTGCAGATCAAAAATTGCCTGACACTTTAGTTGATTAAGCTTGGGCAAGAAACATAGCAAATGATGGGTCAGGACTAGTCATTAGTGAGGTTGAATAATGAATTTATCTCTTTAGCTTTATTTTTTTACAGCAATGCTTTAAACAGGAATTTTAAAGAAACAATTAATTTAGAGATGCTCCTCAGAGTTGTGCAATTAAAGGTTTTTTAGCATATTCATTAGTTGCATACTGTCAGTTACCCTGCTGAAGGACTCCATATACAGCACCCATATACCCTTAAGAAAAATGTCTGATCATCGTGAATTTAAAACAGCTTTTTTTAACTACATTTATTTTAATGGTAGCAGAGAGGGTTGGGAGATCAAATATAAATCCTTTAATGGAGCCAAGACCGTCTCAATTGCAAAGATGTACTTACAGTGAAGATCTAGCATCATTACAGGGCAAAATGTAAAACGAAACAGGACGATCTTACTTACGAAAGCATTTAGCTTCCGAATTACAGAACCATCCCACAAAGCAGTACTGAATTAACTGCATATACAGTACAGACACAGGCAGAAATGAAAGCTTCGTTGTCAGGGAGTCTTGGGTGCATTTAGGGAATAAATAAATAAAATCAAGCTCTTAAAGTGTGTAACAAGCATTTTAGCAGAAAGTCACAGATCTAGATGAAAAACAGCGGACTGGATAGAATTTGACGATAGAATTTTTTATATCAGTAGGCTAAAAAGCTGACCCGACATATGAGGAACTTTTGCATATCACAACCAAGAACAGATCTACAGGAAGGACATTTCTGAGAAAAAGCAAGAGCACAAAAAAAAAAAAAAAAACGTGCATGCACGCACGCACGCACGCACGCACACACGCACGCACACACACACACTATATTTAGCCTGGCACAAATTTTGCTTACAACAGCTCTGGAAGAAGAACGTGATGGTTGAAAATTTAGATAAAAGGATGTAAGAGGAGATTCTATCATCAGATTCCTGGGTCATTTGTTTGATTTTGCCAGTTCCTTTTCTGTTGGTTTAAATACACATAAAGGGTATATAAACTGTATATGTGTGTGATTGTGTGCATTTTAAGTGTGCTTGTTTTTGTTGGGTTTTTTTTCACCTTTATGATCATCCATTGCTAAGATATTATAGGAATTATATTAAAACAAATCCATTAAAAGGGACACCTACTACAATGCTCATAGTTTTTCCATGTTGGTGGTTAAACAAAACAAAAAAAAATTCAGATTTAAAAGGTTTCCTTTCACATATAAAAAAAAGAAATCTCCTTGTGGGGTCAGCTATTGATATCTGAATGAATCAGCATGATGTTGTAACAATATACACCTTAAAGTTGTAAAATTAGGTTTAGTATTAAGTCAGTAACAAGTAACAATCAGTAAGAAAAAAACAAAACCTGTATACTTGTATCATACTAACTTGAAAAACAACCAAGTCAGCATCTTTATCTTTAACATTAGAAATTTGTCACTGAAGAAGCAAGTTCTTTAGCCTTTGTGCTTGGATCTCCCAAAATACTGGCCATTTTCTTCAGGGCTCTTGACATCTTTTATTAGACATACAGAGATATCCAATTCCTTGGCAGTCTTCTCCTGTGTCCAACTCTGGGGCTGTACTTTCTTTAAGTTTGAACTTGTATGTGATCATTTATTTTCAAGTGCAGCCATAAAAGACATGTAATCAGAACAGTTTTTCATTCATTGCTACTTGTTCTTGAACAAGCGATTTAAGTAGGAAGCCACTTAGCTTGATGTGACCTCTCTAGCTTCTACCACCTTTCATTTGCCATAATCAAGTCTGTCTCTTTGACTGATCCTTTTCACTTTTAAATGGCGAGAAGCCTGCATCCTTGAGGCTGGCATCCAGTGCTTCCATGGCCTCATCTAGTTGAGACAGCTACTCAGACTGTATACAGAGCTTCTGGCCTGGGAAAACCTTTCTCCCCATTTCAATTTATTCTGTCAGCTTCAGACATATCAAGGGGGCGAAGAGATTTCCCCAGAGGCTTCCATGGATCACAACAGGTACGCTGAAGTTGTATTTCCAGAGAAACAACTTTTAGTGGTGAAAACACAGTAGTAGTTCCATCCCGTTCTGGCCTGGGAACTCTGTCTTTTTGAGAAGCAGATCACGCTCTTCTGTTGACAAGTCAAAAACTATGTACAAAACCTTCTTGCTTGTGTACTCAGTCTTCTGACATTGTTCTTTTTTTTAGATGAACCCCAATGCTACAACTGGTCACTGATAACATCAGTCAAAATGTGTACTTAACATAGTGATCACATTCCCCAATTCCAGTTTCTATTAAGTTTGTGGTTGAGGTAAACCCAGATTTCAGATCCAAAACCTTTGGTTTTCCAGAAACATTTTATAATATTTAACATTTAAATACAATTACATTATTTTACAATTGCTCTAAATAAGTGTGGTTACAAATAAACATGGAACATTTGATCTAATACAGATCACACTGCATATTAAGCAGTCATAAAAATACTGTAACATAAAAAATGACAGATTTTCATATTGCATATATTGTATTTTCAAGCTCGAACTGACTTTGGCTGCTAATAAAAATTAAAGGTGCAATATGTAACAATTTTCATGTCAAATTTGCCTTTTTTTTTTGCCAATGTGTGAACGGCTTGTAATGCAACTTAAAAAATGAGCCCTTCCCAGACTTCCTAGGTTGCCTATTAAAGCCTGTAGACTGATTTACATGCAAAGGGAGCGGGTCGGTTTTGCCAGGAAAATCCAAAGGATGTGACGTTTATGCGCGATCCCGAGAGCCTTGCCTCAGTGCTTCTCTACCGCTATTCAACAGCGACAACAAATTGCAACACTAGGTAACGTTATCTTAGTCCAAAATCCAAAAAACGGCCAGCTCCCAGCACAACACCGACACCTACACAAACTCAGAGTAAGCCAAAAAACAAAACAAAAAAAAACATTCATCTACTGAATCCCGTCTGGCTAAGCGGGAACGTGATCGAGCGAAAACTAGAGTGAACATCGGCAGGGCATTTGATTCCTGGAGGGACCTTTGTTCGGTTTTGGGGATCAAAACAGACCCTGAATTGCCATTCTTCTTATTGGACAGGTAAGCTTACATAACTGCAAAGCATGTGAAATATTGTGCCATAAGGATTGATGTGTAATTTTAGCTAAACTACAATAACACATGAAATGAATGCTAGACAATGTTCAAGATAATGCAAAAAGCTCCATTCATTAGTGTAATGTAACTTGGTTATACAGAAAATATATACATTCTATTATTATAAAACAATAGCACATCGATATATCAAAATGACAGTTGTGATGGAATCACATCAATACTGAAATGTGTCAACATATTTATAATGTAAAGTCTATTTTATAAAAAACTACAGTCATCATCCACCAAATTTAGCTAACAGCTATTGATAAAGCTGGCTAGCTAGCTAATGCAGTATAAATGCAGTCAATGTATCATGCAAAGAAAAGTGATTACTTCAAACTACAGTCTCACATAGTCAGACCTATATCCACACTTTGTTTTAGCCCTGCTCCAGCACTGGAGAGTCAAATATAATACAGTTTCAAAGTTTATAGTAAAACAATAATAACTGTGTAATTTTAATTATACTACCTCATCTGTCAGCTTGATGTCGGTGAATCACGTTCAGCCTCTTTGTATGTTCCGTCATTGTTTTGGTCGATGCTTGCGTCCCTATGGAGTGTGTGCACGAGCACGAGCAACAGGTAGCTGGCTGCAGTTCACTTAACGGCCAAAAGTGTCATTAATAACAAGGGTTTCTGAATCTTACATACTGCACCTTTAAGTTTCTCCTAGCCTTCATATAATTGTAATTCACTCAAAAGCTGGTTGACGGCAACCTGGAAAAAGAGTTTTTGGGTTATCTGCTCTTTTGGGCTATACCTTTATCTTTAGGAAAATTACACTTGCATTTTCTTTTAACCTCAAATCCAGACATGCACATGAAAAGATTGCTGCTTTCTTTTGATTTCGGTATGAATTCTACAATACAGCTATTTTGAAGCGGCAGAGTGCAATATTTGGGTCTTGATTGATTAGAAAGACGTTTCCTAGGGTTGCAATTTGGCTCCAAAATCAAGCCGTTTTATACATTTCTGAAAATGACATTTTTACACTATTCAGAAATGGGTTTTACAGTTTGGAATTCTGCTTTCAGACACATTAATATTTCATCCCTGGAAAAAATGTCCATTGTGGGAAGCTTTGGTTAAGCTGAAATGGAATGACTCTCCTATCATCCATCAAGAGGTGCCAAGATCATAAAACTGGATCGCGAAACAGGGTTACAAAGTAGACACCATGACATTGATGGTAGGACAGCCACGGTAGGACAAGTCGGTCAAAACAGTGGAAAAGGAAATGTAATGTCTTTTTTCAAATAAAAGAAAAAAGACATTACATTTCAAAATGGAAATCCAGTTTCTCACACAATCATGTGACAACTGCCAAACGTATCGAATAATTGGGTGCGAGATTTAGCTTTTCATATAATTATGATCTCATTATCACATTTGTCTAAGAATAGTCGAGGTAAACGGGTGTTAAGCCATTCATCCAATAATTCACATTTCTAATAACAATGCTTGTGTGAGAATGAAATCTACTATGATGATCCGAACAGCCATGATAAATTCTATGATTTTAAGACCCGACCACCCCCCCTCCATCCCTGACAGGTGTTGCTGCACTGGCGGCTGATATGGGGGGTGGGGTAAGATGCCTCCATGACGTTCACTAACATGCACACTCATGCTATCAGAGACCCACATACATACACACACACACACACACACACACACACACACACACACACAGCTAATGATTAAGGAGTGTGCAATGATGAGGCCTTAGACAAATATTTGCCTTCTTTACCCTCCATATCATTTCCAAGAAGCAATGTACACACGGAATGTGCGGGGAAAAAAGAAATACTAGGCTCTAGTTCTATATATCAAAAAAGCGGGATACGGGAGAGTAAAATGGCTGAGTGGCAAAAATCACAGTCCATGATGTTGTTCGTAGGAACAATGCAAACACTTGCTCCTGAAGGGTTGTGGCAAGAATGGCGTTGAGAGCACAGATGCCGTGTGTTGAGACCGCGCCAGAGTGCATGAGAAAAGAGAGGACTGCAACACAAGCATGGCCATGCAAACAATGCCATTCATTCACCGCTCATTTCTCCTCCGTTTCACCCCCCTCGCAAACCTTCTCCTGCTTTCCCTCCCTCCGCATTTCACCCCACACATGGCATTAACACACACACTTAAGGAGAGGGGGGAAGGGTGGGTGGGATGATAACAGCTGCACCACACCCTGCCTCCTGCTTGGCCAACACACACACACACACACACACACACACACACACACTCACTCTCTCAAGAAGCAAGGACACGCTCTAGACTCGCCAAAAAGGAAAATAACGCCCGTTTCCGACACCACACCCATCTGCATTACTCCCACTGCATTTTACAAGCTTTACACACACACACAACAGCAAATATGACACAGGTACATGTTCATCCAAACCTTGCATCATGATATCCACGCGCCTGTCTTCTCTCCCCTCCTCTCCTTCTATCGGCCTCTTTCTCCACCCTTTACAATCAGTGTCAGGCTGTTTTTGCCTGGCAGATACCCATCTCCCATGTCATCCACACTCTGCCCTCCCCTCACTGCATTGGTCCAATCAGAGGCCTGGGCTTTGAGCACCAGCCAACCAGCACAAACCTCCACAGCATTGACAAGGCAGTTAGGCAGTTGTTGTTTTTTAAAGGGACAGCGTCTTGTTCGACTTGAATCTACCATGACCCCACTTTTCGGAATAAGCCCCTCCTTTATCCATCTTTCATCCCCCACACTCCCCACTGGACCTCACTTGCTCTTTCGCGGTAACTTGAATAAATAAATATAACCATTTGTAGCTCTGAACATAATACTGAGTTTGGGTTAAGTGTTCTGGGAGAAATATTAGCAAGATTTTTTTGTATATTTTTGTAAATCAAATCACATTTTTAATGCCAAATGGCCCGAGTAGAGGAGATTAAAAATACACTCAAAGGATGTAATCTAAACAAAGAAAAACGACTTATGCTGGGGCAACTGGGGTAATCTTACCACTTACATCAGCTAGTAAAGCTGCCACTTACTAAGTCTATGTAAATTGCATAGTGGCACAAGACACTTATTCGAATAGCATTTACAGGGATGTTGCAGGTAAAATACAAGTTAAGCTCAATTAACAGCATTTGTGGCATAATGTTGATTTCCACACAAAAAAAAAAAAAAAAAGTTTACTCGTTCCTTGTTCATTTAACAAAAAGCAAAAATCACGGTTACAGTGAGGCATTGCAATGGAGTCCATGAGGGTCACTCCATAAATGCTACACTACATCTCATTTCAAAAGGTTTAGCCACAAGATGTAAATAATTTACGTAGTTGACATGATTTTAGTGTGATATAATTGTATAAGGCTCCGTTTTTTTCACATACTGCATAGTCTCACACGTGGTTGAGCTCTTAGCCTTTCTAAGTATACTCCTATGTCCGCAAGCGAATACGAACTCATTCTACACATGCGCACTACGACTGCTTTATGACATACCCTTTTTGTTCAGTCATTGGCAGGTGCATGCGGCAGTGATGCGCACAGAGGAGGACTGCCCGCATGTTGAGAAAATCTGAAGAAATTTGTGTCACACATACTGGGCGCATTTCAATCAGTAACGCAGGCAACCGAAGAATTCTTTGGCCTTTACTAACCTTCTCTGTGTATCCAATATTCCAACTTTATTGCGATTAACGACACCCTGCAATGGACAACGTGTATTTTAGCATTTATGGACAGGACCCATTCACTTCCATTTTAAGTGCCTTCTTTTTGCGTGGGGCGAGTCAAAATTATTTTTGGTAAATCACCATTATACCACAAATGCAGTTAATTAAGCTTAACTTGTATTGAACCCAGAATATTCCTTTAAAATGCCACCATTTAAACAACACAATTAAGCAATAAGCCACAGAGGCTGAAAAAGGACTGGAGTAGTGGAGTACAGCCTTCTTTATTGCTTATACAAAACCATTTAAATTTCTTAAAACTCTTAATTTAAGCCATATTTTTCTTTGGTAAATTTATTATGCCCATGCTTGTACTAGAAGAAACTATTTTAGTGCTGTTCTGCAACATAAACAGTATTTAAGTAAAAAGGTTCTTTGAGTCATAGCTGTTACTAAAGCAGGGCAATATATAGAACATTCACGATACAATCTCAATGATTTTGCTCAGATTATTTGCCCATTCATTTCATAAAGAGCATCAGAAGACTAATTTCACGATCCTTCCAAATGGTTCTATGGTAATATGTGATTAGTAAATTGCAAAATGCATTGAATAAAGTCAGATCAACATGATCTGTGTGCGCTTCAGAATAAGCGCGTGGCACGCTGTTCTGAGCCCGCGCGGAGCTCGTGTTTTCTGCGCTTTTAGAGCGATTCGCATGCGTTGTGAAAGTATTGAAGATTCAAGCGTACAAGTTAATTAAACAAATCTACAAGTATAAGAGAAGAGGATGAGATGACAGCGTTTCACCAGATGTGGAACATTGTAAACTGTCAAACACACACTTACGCTGTACTTTCAGGGTCAAAATAAAAGCTTTGTGAAGGTGACGTAAACAGGATAGAAATATATTACTTTTGTATAAAACAAATCCAATACTCAAAACAATAATAACTTAGTATTATAAAACTGACTGTGTCTCACAGTAAATTTAGTATTATGCAATATTCAACTAGGTTATAAAAAAAATAGTCAAGTAGTTTCTTGCACACCTCGTTCATTAAACAAAAAAAGATTTTAGTAAAAATATAAGGTAAATGTTTTTTTTAATTAAGCTGCTATGTTATCATTGTATGTAACAAATATATATGAAAGTGCATATTAATAAAAATGTTTAAATATATGCCCTTGTGTTCATTTAGTGAAAAACATGCTTTCATTATTTTTAAAATAGATTTTTATTCAATTTAATCTACTTGGCTACAATGGCTCTTTGGATGAGATGGTTCCTCTGATTAAAACAAAAACAAAAAACACGAGTCATTACAGAGCAAATACATAATTATCAAGCTATACATCAAATATCGTCAATAGGCTGAAAAATATCGAGATATAATTTTTTAGTCATAGCCCCCTGTCTTTGCTGTTACTAGAGCATATTCGCATAGTATGAACTCTGTATTGACCACTTAACATCCAGAACCGGATCTATCCATTTTAAAATCAATATTTGGTGGAATAACCCTGATTTTCAATCACAGCTTTCATGCGTCTTGGCATGCTCTCTACCAGTCTTTCACATTGCTGTTGGGTGACTTTATGCCACTTCTGGAGCAAACAAATCAAGCAGATCAGCTTTATTTGATGGCTTGTGGCCATCCATCTTCCTCATCCAGAGGTTTTCAATGGGGTTCAGGTCTGGAGATTGGGCTGGCCATGACAGGGTCTTGATCCGGTGGTCCTCCATCCACACCTTGATTGACCTGGCTGTGTTGCATGGAGCATTGTCCTGCTGGAAAAACCAATCCTCAGAGTTGGGGATCATCGTCAGAGCAGAAGGAAGCAAGTTTTCTTCCAGGATAACCTTGTTCGTGGATTGATTCATGCGTTCTTCACAAAGACGAATTTGCCTGATTCCAGCCTTGATGAAGCACCTCCAGATCATCACCGATCCTCCACCTGGTCGTCTAATGGTTAGACGGAGACCTGGAGAGGCCTTCAAGCCACAGTGTCTCGCACCCACTGTCAAATTTGGTGGAGGATCGGTGATGATCTGGGTGTGCTTCAGCAAGGCTGGAATTGGGCAAATTCGCCTTAGAGAAGGATGCATGAATCAAGCCATGTACAAGGTTCCTGGAAGAAAACTTGCTTCCTTCTGCTCCATACCACACAGCCAGGTCAATCAAGGTGTGGATGAAGGACCACCGGATCAAGACCCTGTCATGGCCAGCCCAATCTCCAGACCTGAACCCCATTGAAAATCTCTGGAATTGAAAACCTCTGGAAGAGGAAGATGGATGGCAACAAGCCATCAAACAAAGCCGAGCTGCTTGAATATTTTGCTCCAGGAGTGGCATAAAGTCACCCAACAGCAATGTGAAAGACTGGTAGAGAGCACGCCAAGATGCATGAAAGCTGTGATTGAAAATTAAAGTTATTCCACCAAATATTGATTTTTTATCTCCTCTTAAGTTAAAACATTAGTATTGTGTTGTTTAAAAATGAATATGAACTTGTTTTCTTTGCATTATTCGAGGTCTAAAAATACTGCATCTTTTGTTATTTTGACCAGTTGTCATTTTCTGCAAATAAATGCTCTAAATGACAATATTTTTATTTGGAATTTGGAAGGAATGTTGCCAGTACTTTACAGAATAAAACAAAAATGTTCATTTTACTCAAACACATACCTATAAATAGTAAATCCAGAGAAACTGATAATTTTTCAGTCGTCTAAATTTTTCCAGGGCTATATATTCTATTTGCCCTCAAATCTGTATGAATTAGCCTAAATTAAGTTTCGCAAATCTCAATAAAAAACATGTTTTGTGGGTAATACTGCTTCCAAATTTATTTTTCTTTTTGGTCTTTATATAAAAGGCCACCTTTCATGACATTTACATTAATTGCTTAGCACAAATCACAAGGCATGCTAACACTGGCCATAACCTAAAAATAAGAATATTAAATGTAGTGAGAGAGCATTCTCAAATTGTTTTGTCAATTAAATGCATCATTGAAACAGAAGTTCATGATGCAGAATTACATAAGATGTTCTTAGCAAATCTAACAATCATGCCTATGTTGTGATGTAATGTTAAATAAATACTGCTGTGCCATGTCAGTCATTTCTGGAAGAGGCATTTTTATACAGTGTAATGGATATATTCCTCCCATTTCACTAATTAAATATCACACAGCTACTACCAATTCCCATCAAACACTGGGTCAGTACACAAGGATCTTCCAAATTTAGTGAGCAAGTCTAAGATCTGTAACATCTGCATTTTCTAAAAGAATAAAAGGGATTGCAATATACAGAAAGCTGATTAATTAATATACAATTGTGTGCATTAACCAACACACTTCCAAATGAATATGTTTAAGAGATGAGACTAAATGGAAATCTGGAAATCTAAGGAGAGTTAAATGTTGCTTAGATTTTGTGAGACACAGATGGAGAAAATGATGAGGAATTAAGCTTTAAAGTTTTCTTTCAGTAGTAATACAGTATAAAATTGATCAATGCTTTAAACCACACATTGTCTCTGGTTTTTAATAACAGCAATGTGAGTGTTTGATCTCAGATCACTTATTAAGCTGCCTGAGCCACCCCTGCAGCAGACAGGAAGGTGAAAAGATAGAGAACAGAGGTCTAACTGTCTCACAGCTCCTTTACCTGTCTTACCACAAACATGCCACACATTCAAGAAACAATCATAAAGCCCCATCCATCACTCTGTGTCAGAGAGTGCCACACAATTTACTCTAGCATAATAGCATAAATAACTTTCTTTGGCTATAAACATTTGGGTGGAAGCGAAAACTGTTTAGGCCAGTAGCGTATTCTGAAACTTTTGGATGGGTTGAGTTGTCCAAGAGAAATTATTGATTGCATTAATTAATTAATTAATTGTGTATTAATTTTATTTATCACACATTATACATTTTGCACATGTACAGTGAAATTCTTTTTTTTTTTTTCACATATCCCAGCTAAGCTGGGGTCAGAGTGCAGGGTCAGCCATGCTATGGTGCCTCTGGAGCAGATAGGGTCAAGGGCCTTGCTCAAGGGCCCAACAGTGGCATCTTGGCAGTGCTGGGACTTGAACTCCCAATCTTCTGATCAGTAACCCAGAGACTTAACCGCTGAGCCACCACTGCCCCATAACCCACCACTGCATGAGAACTTTTGTACACTTTTGTGTAAACAAAAAAAAGTTCAGGGGCATATTTAGGACATTTAGATACTAAAGGTGCAAAAAAAAAATCAATCAACAATATTCGTGTTTGAGTGCAATTAGACAATTTTATTTAACATGCATAACATAAGGAAAGTTAGGAGGCTTTGGGGCTGAGAACAGATATTTATTATATGGGAATCAGATTTATTTATTTAAAAACAGAATAGCCATTTTAACAGTAGAATGGACCAATTTTGGTCTTTTTTTTTTTTTAAAAAAAAAAACAATTTGTTAACTTTTTTTCTAATGACATAAAATGGAAGTCTACTCTCACTGAAGTAGGTGAGAAATAACGCTGCTTCGACAGCGCGGTAAAAGAGAAAAACCATAAAGGAATCAGGTTCCGAGGTAGAGAAAAAAAGATTCTGACCTATCTACACCTGTGCCTGTTTCCCTGAGTTATGACATATAAAATTCATAGCAAAAAATAAATAAATGAAAAATCACATTTGATATTTGGAAATATTATTTTATAGGAAATATATTATTTTATCAAAAATAATTAATTTCAGAGTAGCTTATGATGTCACAAGCTGCTTTTGATGCAATGAATAGAAGTTATAACTAATTAAATTCATAACCAATTCATATCCATGCATCTATCTGTAATTAAACTAAATGTATATTTAAAAAAAAAAAAAAAAAAGAGTGGATGGAGTTTATAGTTTGAGCTGAGCGCATTTTAAAATCTAAAGCTAATTCTGCAACTCAATCTAGTTGATGCACAGGTTAAAAGTTATTAAAACATATAGCCAAATACAAATCATAGCAATCAATTCACATATATTCAATTTGTTACAAATATCTTATTAGACAGGGATAATAAAGTGGTCGAAGCCACTGCACGATAAGGGATGCCCGTCAACTGAACGCGTGTTTAATCGCCACGTTGGGTGTTTACAGAGTAAACAACTTCATTACAATGAGAGTGATTTGGTTTTGTTTTTGAGCTGCTGTTTTTTTGAAAGCTTTGTTGCTGACATTATCCAGCCCAACAGCCGCTGACATTAGCAATTCGTGGTTGGAGACCAGCAAGCTTTTGGCTCTTGGTGGAATAGGGGCATAAGACAATGACTGGTTGTGACTCAGCTCACCCAGGCCCACCCGTGGCTACACCAGTGGCCAAACCATAAGTGTCTAATAATTTAAGCAAATGGAAACCTGACCACCTTCAGTCGCAACAGAAATGCACATAACTTAGTCAACATGATACTGACCAAATTTACTTTAATAAACATTCCAGGTCTTATTATTGTCATCTGTGCACATAATTCCAAAGAAAAAATACTTAAACTTAAAAAACAGAGCAAAAAACTTGCTCTGCATCTGAAAGGACTTTCGTTCTCAGCTGACTTCACCTAGCCACTTACGTTTTAACCAACAGGTGCCAAATGCATTTCAAAACAGGAATCATGCTCCATCACTGCAAATTCTAGGCATGGAGCGTCCACTTTCACAATCCAATCAATACCGGAGAATTAAAATAATTTTCCAGCCTGCATTTGTTTCCCGTTGAATATGGTTTAACTCAAGAAATATTTCAGATTACAGAAGTAAAATGGGTTGAGAAAGCAATTTCACACTGACTAAAATAAGGGTCTGTTTTTCTTTGGTTTTTTTGGTAGTTGAGGTATTAGGTTATTGAAAAGTAAACAGCATGCATTCATCCATCTAACAACATTAAACAAGTCCTCACCTTCACAGATGCGGTCCAATCTCTGCCGCTTCACTTTGTGTTTGTCCATTAGAGCCATCGACTGGCAGTTCTTCAGTAAGACCAGCTAAGGCCACGACACGATGAGAGAGGGCACAGCACAGAATCAGGTCCAGAAACCACCCAAATCCTAAAAATACCTGTAATGATCAATTTTACAGGTTTAGAGTCAGAAATGTAGGCTACAGGTTGTGTGACATGGCATACGTCTCATTGGGCATAAATCTCTAACATGCATTCAAGACGATATATAGTATATTGTGCGGCGGTTTATACTTGTAGATGGTACTGGAAAACATTAAAGAAATGACTCACCTGATGTCAAAGCCAATCAACTACTCTTCTGATGTCACTGTCCTTGACAACTGAAGGGGAAGGGGAACAAGTATTAAAATAGCATTGATCATATTAGCAAACAAAGAAACAATATGTCAAAATCTAGTATTTTGTTATGTAACATCTGCATTAAAATATATAGAAATAATAATATATAAGAATTGTTCATAAGATTCATAATGAACTACTATCGCTTTTCTTCTCATGAATGCAGTACTTCTGCTGCTTTACATTCAAGAACAGTAAACACGCTTCAAATAAATATTAAAATAACTTTTAACACACATAATTTGGCAGCTTGGGCGTTTCAAAGTGACGTCACGGCCAGTTCTTCACTATCAATTGATGAGCGTCTCAGAGAAATTTAACCTAACTGCCGTTTCAAACGCACAAGTTTATTTAACATTTTAAAGACCATTTCTGTGTCCGTTGACAGTTGAAATTTGACCCCAAACTTTTGAACGGTAGTGTGTGTGTGTGTGTATATATATATATATATATATATATATATATATATATACACACACATATACACACACACACACACACACACACACACACACACACAGTACTGGGCAAAAGTTCTAGGCACTTCAGAAAAATGTTGCATAGTGAGGATGTCTTCAAAAATAATGACATAAATAGTTTTCATTTATCACTTAATGTCATACAAAGTCCAGTAAACATAAAAAAGCTAAATACATTTTCGGTGTGACCACCTTTTCCTTTAAAACAGCACCAAATTCTCCTAGGTACACCTGGACACCGTTTTTTTAGTTGTTGGCAGATAGGATGTTTCAAGCTTCTTGGAGAATTCACCACAGTTCTTCTATCTATTTAGGCTGTCTCAATTGCTTCTGTCTCTTTACGTAATCTCAGACTGACACGATGTTCAGTGGGGGGCTCTGTGGGGGCCCATGACAACTGTTGCAGGGCTCCCTGTTCTTCTATTCTAATACTTTCTCTTTGCAAAAGTAATGTTTGGGAGTCTATCATTTATATTTCCTATTGACACGCTAAAGCTGAAGATATAAATAACCTTCTTAAGACAAAAGCTTTTGTGAAACATCTCATTTGCCTAAGACATTTGCACAGTACTGTATATATTAAGTAGAAACCTCAATAAATGTTCTGAGGCGTCGTTCTTCGCTCATCATAATGGGAGCGTTCGCGAGACTCCAAAACTGCGCGGACAGTCAGTGAGCTCGAGGCTTCAAAACATTCGCGTGAAACGGTGTAAATGTGCAGTTTCCTTGGTTATAACAGGGACGTTTTAGTTTTCTCGCGTCGCACGCTCGCTCGCAGTGCAGACGGGGTGCAAGAACTTCAGTTTTAGCGCAGCGCTAGCTAATTAGCACATGCAGCAGGACACAATGCAACTGCCTACTCAATTACCACTAAAACCAGTTTGGAAAACACCTAAAGAAAATCCTGGAACTATCCTAAGCAAAAAAAAAAGTGTAATTAATGATCGCTTTTATAGCCCGGTTAGTCTCTGGGAGTGTTGTTCCAATGAGTGTTAATGTACTCAGTGAGAAAAGCGCTTTGACTGTGGTTGCTAACTGAGCTACCAAACATTAGAAACACACACACACACACAGTGTGAGAGACAAACAGTCATCACAACACACTGCAGTCTCACACCACACAATATCGAGAGTCTGATGTGAGTAATGCTTCAAACACAGTCCGAAAAAAGCGCAATGCAGCCCCACTCACCCGAGAAAGGCGTCTGATGTACGGGTCAGTGCGGTCACGGTAGGTGAATCAACTCTTCCCCGCTATCACTCGCCATGAAATCTGCACAGAAAAGGAAGTCGAGGCCGCACAGACAACGTGTTGTGGAAAGAGCGAGTATTCAAGGCCAGAGACACGAGCGCTGAACAGAAGAGCGCCTCTTAAAGGTCAGTCTGATACTTTAGTCTCTCTAGGGACGAACATGAACATGCTTGAACATGAACCATTGGTCTGACCTCAGATTTATTCGTTAAAATACAGATGCAGTTTGAGTGTGCATGCATAATTCTGGTGGATATAATAATAGGTTGCATTCCCCTTGGCTAGGATTAAAGTTACATTACTAAAAACAGTTATTCTTGATCTTGAGCGAAATCAGATACTAACACGCATTCATTTGTCATATTTTAGGGGGGGTTACATAGAGGTTTATGTGAGAGCAAACTGGGAGTATCCAGCATGATATGAGGCATTTTAAAAATGGATATATTTCTATATGTAATTTCAAATATAATTTCATTCACAGACTATATATATATGTTTGTGTATGTGTTTGTGTGTGAGAGTTGTTTAAAGGGATAGTTCACTCAAAAATGAAAATTCTCTCATCATTTACTCCCCTTCATGCCATCCCAGATGTGTATGACTTTCTTCTATTTGGATTTCAGCTCTGTAGGTCCTCACAATGCAAGTGTATGCTGGCCAGAAATTTAAAGGTCCAAAAAGCACATAAAGGCAGCATAAAATTATCCAGCGGTTAAATCTATATCTTCAGAAGCTATATGTTAGTTGTAGGTGAGAAACAGATCAATATTCAAGTTATTTTTTTACTATAAATTCTCCCCCCTAACCAGTAGGTGGCGATATGCACGAAGAATGCAAATTGCCAAAAACAAAACAAGAAAGTTGCAATTGATTTAAAAAAAATGACTTAAATATTGCTCTATTTCTCACCCACACCTATCATATTCTGGTCCCTAGACAGAGTTGTGGAGTAACGGAATACATGTAACGGGATTACGTACTTAAAATAACAAAATATTAGTAACTGTATTGCTCTACATTTACGGTTTAAATTGTTGGTAATCAGAGTAGTTACATTCAAAAATTATTTTGATTACTGAAGAGATTACTTTGCATTTTATTGTAATTTGTTCCATTTAATATTTATTCAGTTGGAAAACATTTATCCATATAAATGATGCGATCATCCCTAATTATATACTAACATACAGTATAGGGGCATCACTGCAGCATGTTTATTGTGTTTATTTAGAGTCCCACAGACACCCTACACCAACCCCTACCCATAAACATCACCCTAACCTTCCCTTACAAAAATGAACCATGGTTTTACTACAGTAACCATAGTATCACCATGGTATTTTGTGGTAAAATCAAAGTAACCACAAAATTAAACATGGTTACCATATTAACACCATATAACTCTAGTAATACCATGGTTAAATGCATTAAAACTAAGGCTTCTGCAAAAAAACAAAGTTACTACAATATTACTATAGTAAAACCATGGTTAATTTGACCTGGATCAAACTCTCAACTACCTGACCGTCACAGTGACCACATTTCTGCAAGGAAATCAACCTTTATATTCATTTTTATGAATAAATATTCATTTATTTACCCTCTGTAGATCCTGGTAGAGCCTTTCTCATGCACACACACACTGAAAAAATCATAAAACAAACCCTCATTGTTGTGAAAGTGTTTGAGCAACATTTAATACTTGTACTTTCATGTTATTATCATCCACCATAAGTAAACATTATTTTTTGCAATAATATATTCAGTACTTTCCCTTTATGCATTATCAGTCATCAATATTCATAATTTATATTCACATTTTCATCGGTATCATTATACAATGAAGTTAAAGTTCTGAAGACCTTTTATCACTCAAAAGACAGTACAACTGAGAGAATATCATTCACATTTTCATGCCATGCTCTTTGTTTCAAATTCTTTTTCTCTTCTCTCATGAATTGCTTCTGTCTTGGCACACACACACACACACACACACACACACACACACACACACGCGCACGCGCACACGCACACGCACACTCTCTCCTATCTCTCTTTCTATCCCATCTTTATTATTTTTGAAAAGAAAGAAGAATTTAACACTGCAGGAAAAAACAAAACAATAATTTATCCCTTTAAACCCAAATCTGGCATCGCTACAGTTACTTCTCTGTGAGTGATAGCTGCAGTATCCTCTCCAGCTCTTCATCCTCTTCCCTCCTCTTCCTTTAGGGAATAGAGAAATGTTATTAGCTGATACAAATAAGGAAACACATTCAAACCTAGAGAGCTGCCTCACTGTCTACTGTCTACATAGGCAGCTATCTTCTAAGGCAGCATCCTAACTGTCATGAAACTTCAAAAATGATTGATTTGAAATATCTGCACAGGCAGCAAGTCTATAAGGCACACAAATAGTGCTCTTTATGTGTAGCATATGAGAGACGTGACAACTGACAGTTTGACATCTTCCAATATATAAATTAAATACTAAATATGTACTATATTACTAAAAAACATGACAAATCACATCCCATATTAATGGCAACCCTACATGGGACATTGCCTTAGAATTTGCTGTGTATTATTTGGAACAACCGTTCTATCAGGTGTCTATGATGCCTTAAAATGCTGTCTAAGAAGGCCGTTTAGGTTTTGAATGGGAACTAATGTCTTCTCATTCTTTCATTTCTGCTCCTTTTTAATTCGTACCTATCTAACTCCTCTTGTTCTATGCATGAAAGCTCCATCGCGATGCGTAGCTGTTCATCAAAACTGCTGGCCACAGCGAACGCTCCTGGCACTCGAGGCTCAGCCAGTGAGCTATAACACGGAGGTGAGTTGAGGCTGGGGTCAAGTGGGTATAATGGTTGACCTGGATCTGACTCTCCACTCTCTCCTCCGGCCAGTGACAAAGACAGAGATTCCTGAATCGCCCTATCAGACACAGGGAGACATAGAAAACGACCAATACATTTCATAACCATCAAATATGCACAACACTGCACATAATCAACCATGCTAAACTCAATGTACACACTGTTGTTGGTGCCCACACACTCACACACACCTCTCAAGCTGAGAGTCCTCCTCATAAAGCGGAGGTTGAGAAACTGGACGAGTGTTAGTGAGAGCCTCCCATATGGTCACCTACAGAGAGGGACAGGAAAGAAAGAGAGAGAGTGAGTGGGAAAACAGTGGAGGAAATGAAGCAAAGTTGATTTCTGCTAATATTTTAGTATTGGCTATGTAATACCATATTGCAACTCTGGCTGTTATAGAGGAGTAAGAGCACGGGGAGAAAAAAAAAAGATAAGTAATTGAATAAATGATTCAAGAGTTAATTATATGACTTTATGTTGGCAGCAGATTGATGTAAACCAGGGCTCTGGGCCAGATTTTCCTTCCTCTATCATCAGTCCCTTTAAAACTCTAATTCAGTGAGAAAATACATCCCTTGCCAGTCCTATAAGTATTTTGTAAAGAGCCCCTTAAAGGGATAGTTCCCCCAAAAATGAAAATTATCTCATCATTTATATGCATACACCCATATGCTATTCCAGACTTACTTTCTTCTGCTGAACACAAAAAAAAAGATTTTTAGAAGAATATTTCAGCTCTGTAGGTACTTATAATGCAAGTGAACGGTGGCCAGAGCTTTAAAGCTCTAAAAGCACATAAAGGCAGCATAAAAGTAATCCATAGTAATCCAGTGGTTAAATCCATATCTTCAGAAGCGATGTGACAAGTGTGGGTGAGAAACATTTCAATATTTAAGTCATTTTTATGATCAATCTCCACTTTCACATTCTTCTTCTTTTGTTTTTGGTGATTCGTATTCTTCGTGCATATTGCCAGAGAGGAGAATTTATCTGAATTTATCTGTTTTTCACCCACACTTATCTTATCGCTTCTGAATACATAGATTTAACCACTGGAGTCATATGGATTACTTTTATGTGGCCTTTATGTGATTTTTGGAGCTTGAAAGGTCTGGTCACCATTCATTTGCATTGTATGGACCAACAGAGTTGAGATATTGTTCTAAAAATTGTCGTTTGTTGTCTGCAGAAGTAAGTAAGTCACACATATGAGGAGAGAAGTTTCATTTTTAAGGGTGACCTATCCCTTAAGGCCCAGGTATACTTCGTTTTTCTGCATTCTTGATCGGATCTCACCCATTTGACCATTTTGCCTTTCAAAGTATACTCTTCTGACCAAGAGTGAATACGAACGTGTTTCGACGCATGCACACTACAACTGCTTTGTGACACTCTTTAAGTGCAGTCAGCGGCTGAAAATCTGGGCCACGCGCAGACAGTCCGTGCAGACTAGCGTTATGCATACTGTGCGCATAGTAATCAGCAACGTGGTCAACCGAAGTCTACTTTGGGCTTTAGAGAACAGGGAGGGAATTTATTTTCTGAAATACTTTTACCTTCGCTCAGAAAAAGGTTTGCATTTCCTCGCAATAAGCTTTGTGTTTGCATTGTTAATTTGTGGAACAAGTATGGTTTTTAAATCCATGGTTTCCACCAAAAAATGCCCTTACGACCATGGTTTCACTAAAGTAAACCAAATTTGTTTTCATTATCGACTTTATTACTGGGTTATTGTGCACAAGTTGACAAACCGCTGTATCAATTGCTGTAGCAAATCTTTCAATTTGCATAAATATATACTGAATATATGACTAGTTAAGACATATTTATCAGAGCCTAAGCTGTGCTGGTTTATGTTTACACAAACTAGGGTAGCTGAACTACAACCAGTCAATTGAAGAGTTAGTTGAGGGGCTCTGGTGTAAACCAAAGTCAAAAGGCTAATAGATTTTAGGGAGGGCCATTACCTGGTCACTCTCCGTTCCTGCATCCAGCAAGCTTTGTTGTATGGCGAACTGAAGTAAATTATCATCCTCATCTCTCATTGGCTCGCTGCGGCCTGGGCCAAGTGTGGTGTATTCTGGTGGAGGTTCAAACACCGACGGGTCCACTTCACACTGCAGGGGGGGAGGTGTCTGACCTGAGAGCAGTGGAGTGAGAGTAAATGACTGGCACAGTAGCAGTGATCAGTACTTTAAAGGTAAACAAGAGGAGTCCATACCAGCTTCTGTGGTTTCTTGTGGCGATAGTACAGTAACGGAACTGACTGGTTCGTCACATCCACAAAGATTGCTGAATGTTACACAAGCATTCAACACATGGAACAGAGGAATTTCTAAGGAAGTACAAAAGGACAGATGATGAAATTAAAAAGACAGACATAACTTACTCAACCTTGTGTTGTTCCAAACCAGTATAATTTTCTTTCCTCCGTGGAACACCTCAGTCACCATTCACTTTCATTGCATCTTTTTCCATATAATGAAAGAGAAAGGTGACTGAGGCTAACATTCTGCCTAACAGCTCCCCCTTGTGTTCCACGGTGGCAAGAACGTTTTTTAAAACTGGGCAAACTATCCCTTTAATGTGTCTTTTCACCTATCTTTACAGGAAAGCCAGGCGGTAGGCGTAGAGTGATGAAGTCACGCAGCTTGGCAAAGTGGGCGTTAGATATGGCCATGAGGTCAATGATGGGCGTCACCTGCTCAGCCAGTGAGAGAGGGTGTGCTTCACTTAACCATAGCGTGGCCTTAAACCTAAAATTAAACAGAGGTAGAGAGAATTAAAGAAACCAGCTACACAGGGGGGCCTGGGTAGCTCAGTGGTAAAATATGCTGGCTACCACCCCTGGAGTTCACTAGTTCGAATCCCAGGGCATGCTGAGTGACTCCAGCCAGGTCTCCTAAGCAACCAAATTGGCCCAGTTGCTAGGGAGGGTAGAGTCACTCGGGTAACCTCCTCGTGGTCGCTATAATTTGGTCCATTCTCGGTGGGGCACGTGGTGAGTTGAACGTGGTTGCCGTGGTGGATGGCGTGAAGCCTCCACACACGCTATGTCTCCGTGGCAACGCGCTCAACAAGCCACGTGATAAGATGCGAAGATTGACAGTCTCAGACATGGAGGCAACTGGGATTCATCCTCCGCCACCCGGATTGAGGCAAGTCACTACGTGACCACAAGGATTTAGAGCGCATTGGGAATTGGGCATTCCAAATTGGGAGAAAAAGGGGAAAAATTCGCCCCCCAAAAAAAGAAACCAGCTACACATATTCTGGGAACTTCCTGGACAAACAGTGTTCAAGTCAAGGCACTTTGGGGTTGCAATATTGACATTACTTTTGTACTTTGCTGGTAAGCTCAATAGGCCGCCCAATGTCTCTGCCATTCAGATTAAACTCTGCATCAAAGTATTCCTCTGCAGTGATCGCCGTTGGATTGTGGGGACTAGCACACTGAGACACCTGACTCTACAAACACAAACAAAGTAATAATTAGTGTTAATATCAATATATTAATTCCATTCCAATACAGTCACAAACCAGTTCTGTATTCAGTAAGCCCAGTATTGTAAAAGCCACCTTGAGGGCACACAAATAAATTCATTTTAAACAAAGACTGTTGGAATGCCCAATTTGGAAGATGTAGAAAAGGAAGTCCTGCCTTACAGGTAAAAGAACCAATCACCTTTTAGATACAGACATTGACGTCAGTCAACTCGAGAACACATATAGGTATTAGCTGGACCAGTCTGAAAATAGTGTTTTTTTAAGCATGATCTGAGCTATTTATGATACCATAATTGTCAGATTTAACTGCTGATTTTAAAGGTGCACTCAGTAACTTTAGTCTTTGTGTCATCTTGGACTTACACTGACACCTAGCGGCTGGATGCAGCATCATTTAAAATCAATAGTTTTCAGTTTCAGATGCCATTGTAGAAATGTAGTATTCACAGTCAGCCATGATTACTTTAATCAATGAGTGAAAGCATCTTATAACCAGTGTTATCATAATCTCGACCAACTGTTTTAGAGATTTCGGTCTTTCCCCATTCAAGTAGATAGGAGCTGTACTTTTATGCCACTTGTATCCATAAAAATAGCTGTCTGGGAGTGTTCCAAAGATTGCCGCTGAGTGGACTGACTTGTCTTAAAAGGAACTTTGCTTTAAGTGAGATATATATAAGAGTATTTTAATGAAAAACAAGCTGCATTTGTTTGTATTTTTATAAACTGTTAAAAGTGAATAAAAAAAAAACAATTGCAAGATTTCTTGATATTTCCAGGTTTTCAATGATAATGGGAACCCTGACTCTACTAAAATTCAAGCCAGACCTTCTAGTAGTAAGCAAGATATCTGATTTTACTCACTCCAGTACTAGAGATGTGCTGCTCAGCAATACCGAGGAAAGACTGAAGAGGAGTTCTTGATCCTGAAAATGCAGAGGAGGACAGGAGCATGTAGAAATTACAATGAAAAAGTACATGAGGGAAATAAAAACATTATTATATACGCTACAAGCAGTGTTGGGTAAGTTACTTAAAATTACATTACACTACAAATTACTAATTATTTGTCTAACATTGTAATCAGATTACTAAATACTTCATTGTAAAAGTAATCACATAACTAATTACTTCACTTTTAAGTTACTTTCTAAAAGATTTTTCCACTCAACAAATTCAAAACAATGTCTATATTTCTTTCTTGTTCATTGTTACAAGTCATACACTCAGCACCTCACATTTCTCCTTCACAATGACTCTTACGGCCCATAATTCCTGAATTCTACATAAATAGTATATTAGAAATAAGCATAACCCTGTAATGTACTTAAAAGTAATTAAATTAATTAAAAATGTCAGTAACTGTAATCTGATTACAAGAATTTAAAATGTAATATATTACACTACTTTTTGGACTAAAATGAAATTAGATTACAGTAACTATTTACTTTGAAACTGGATTACACCCAACACTGTCTAGAAGTAATTTCAAATAGCTTGTTATGTGTTCTTGAAATTAATCTCAGCATAGACACTATCTCTGCACGTTTTGCTGTCTGTATGTTTGTGTACCTTTACTCCTAGACTTGTCTTGATCAGAGAGGTGTTCTGTCCGAGAACGTGTCACTAACTCCACATTACTGGCACTGTAAACCTACAGACACAAATTACATTAAAGGAATAGTTCACCCAAAAATGAAAATTCTCTCACCATTTAATCACCCTCATGCCATCCCAGATGTGTGTGACTTTTCTTTCTTCGGCAGAACACATACAAAGATTTTTAGAAGAATATCTCAGCTGTGTAGGTCCTCGCAATACAAGTGAATGGAGACCAAAACTTTGAAACTCAAAAAAGCACAAAGCATAAAAATAATCCATTAGACTCCAGTGGTTAAATCCATGTCTTCTGAAGCTATCCACTTGGTTTTGGGTGAGAACAGTCCAATATATAATTCCTTTTTCAATATAAATCTTGACAAAAGTAGTCTCCTTGGGGATCATGATTTCAAGCTCGATTACACTTCCTAGCACCATCTAGCGTTTTTCATGCGTCAAGCACTAGGAATTGTAATCAAGCTTGAAATCATAAGTCTATGGCCAAGATGTACAGTAAAAAAGGAGTTATATTTTGGTCTGTTCTCCCCAACTGGACTGCTTCAGAAGACTTTTGATTACTTTCATGCTGCCTTTATGTGCTTTTTGGAGCTTCAAAGTTTTGGTCACACCATTCACTGCTGAGATATTCTTCTAAAAATCTTTGTATGTGTTCTGCCGAAGAAAGAAAGTCAAACACATCTGGGATGGCATGAGGGTGAGTAAATGATGAGAGAATTTTCATTTTTGGGTGAACTATTCTTTGAACAAAGAACAAATACAACCATTCAGCGTAAATTTTTCAATATGCTACAATGTCACTAATAAACATTGCAATGTTGATTGAATAAAATGACTATTTATACTTTATGAGTGTTTTAAAAGAAACCTTTTATGCAAGAGATCTCCAGGCCAGAAATGCTTTGGTACTAGTAATAATGGTGATAAAAGCTAGTTTAAAAGCTAGATAAAAAGTAATTTTCAACTCATAATTTGTTACTAATGATTAATTAAGGTTCTCTTCATTAATGCATTAGGTAGCATGAACTAAAAATAAACAATATTTTCTTTACCATACATTTTAGATGTATTAATCTTGGTTAATGTTAATGTATTAAATACAACTGTTCATTGTTAGTGCATAGCATATTAACTAATGCTAATATTTACAACTTTTAATAAAAAAAAATTTCTTATGTCTGTTGAAATTAACATTAACCAAGAATAATAAGTGCTGTAAAGGTATTGTTCATTGTTAGTTCATGTTAACAAATGTAGTTTGCTATTGTTAACAAATGCAACCTTATTGTAAAATGTTACCAAATGTCCTTATAAAGGCTTGGGTGGCAAGATGTTGGACATGTTAGCAGCAACAACTAAAAATATAAATAATTTGATTATGACCTAAGTCATGACTTACGGGACTAGTCTTACTCTAGGGAAAAAGACATTTAAATGGCAGCAGACTCACCTTTGCTTCATATCCACTGACAAACTCTGTCTTCTCTGAGCGCCATCCCCATATCCCAGACTTATTTCTGCAGTAATTAACATGAGATTAATGTGTAGATCCATACAGACTTGTAGAGTAATTAATAAATCTCTGAGAAAGCCTTATTTTGTGGGCCTGTCTGTATTGTATGCAGTTGATGAACCAATATGAGTTTGTCTCTTCAAGAAGATGCTGTGTTGACTCCAGCCAGGTCTCCTAAGCAACCAAATTGGCCCGGTTGCTAGGGAGGGTAGAGTCACACGGGTTAACCTCCTTGTGGTCGCTATAATGTGGTTCGTTCTCGGTGGGGCGCGTGGTGAGTTGAGCGTGGTTGCCGCGGTGGATGGCGTGAAGCCTCCACACGCGCTATGTCTCCGTGGCAACGCGCTCAACAAGCCACGTGATAAGATGCGCAGATTGACAGTCTCAGATGCGGAGGCAACTGGGATTCGTCCTCCGCCACCCGGATTGAGGCAAGTCACTACGTGACCACGAGGATTTAGAGCGCATTGGGAATTGGGCATTCCAAATTGGGAGAAAAAGGGGAAAAATCCCCCCCCCAAAAAAAGAAGACGACGCTGTGTGTCAGCATTTCATTCGGAGGCAATAGTTTTTACATAATGTATCCTTCTGAAAGGCAATACAGACTGAATTGAGATCTATGTGTCTGTACCTCTCAAAGGCAATGTTGCGTGTGTTTAGATGAGTGGACACTATAGGAGAGGTGAGTCTCTGAGCCGTGTTCTCCTGTGAGGGCAGCATGGCGGCCAGAAGGGATGGAGTGTCATGTGGGGACAGAGACAGCGGTTCCGTATACACCACCTGCTTCTCATGGTCCACCTCCATCACCATGGCTCCACTCTCTACATGATACACAATTAAAGTTTACACCATTAAATATATGCAAGTGTTTCATCAGTAGATCCAACTTTTGTGTGGGCTACAGACTCACCTCCACCTTTAAAGATGTAGCTGCGGCGTCCCTTAAGCCAGGTCATGTGCTCAAAACCCAGTAAAGTGGTGTCAACCCTCAAACACGAACCACTTTTCCATACACGATACACATCACTTGGACAAACCTTAGACACTAGAGGCACTGAGCAAAGGAGAGAGAAAGACAAATGATTGTCAGAAGCAACTGACTGCAGGAGCTGTCCATGCATGTGGTGCTGAAATGGTTAAAGTACAATTCATTTACATTTACATTTATGCATTTGGCAGACGCTTTTATTCAAAGCAACTTACAGTGCCCTAATTACAGGGACAATCCCCCTGGAGCAACCTGGAGTTAAATGCCTTGCTCAAGGACACAATGGTGGTGGCTGTTGCTTCTGCTTACCAGTTCAGTGCTTTAGTCCACTATGCCACCACCACTCCACTCCAATTCAGGTTGTCAAGGTTTGATAGACAGCTGTAATTTACAGTAACATTGAAAAGCATTTGTGGCTCTTACCAATCAATGTAGGTCCAGAACTTACCCCAGCTTGTAAATTCCCATTTCATCTCCACGTAGAAATCACGTGCCTGCAAAACCAAACAACATATTAAAATGCTTTATGAATAAATTTCAAAAGTAAATAGTGTGTTTGGTGGGAAGATGGTGATTATCATAATAAATGTTTTCTCTTATGAGTTCATGAGAGGTTTATGGATCTATCCAGGGGAGTCCAAATTTGGCTGATTGGCTTCGACAGTTAGCCCCTGCTGGTAGTTGCTGTAATTACACCATTGTGCAGGCAAACAGCATGTTTCTCTATTGACAGCCATTCAAAAGTAGACATGTATTCTGACAAAATATAATCTTTTCAATAAGCATATGTATCACACACAAAAAAATCATTATATAAAAGATGTATTCTGGGTTCAATACAAGTAAAGCTCAATCGACAGCATTTGTGGCATAATGTTGATTACCACAAAAAATTATTTTGACTTGCCGCCTCACCCCCCCCAACATACTCATTGTTTTAAAAGTATAGCCACAAGATGCAAGTCAGTATTGTCAATGTGATTTTAGTGTGATCCGTGTAAAGTTATAGCCAATTTTACAACTTTTTTGCCATGACGACGTAATGCTGTAAACCCTGTAATCCGCCTAGAACAGTAGTTTGCTGCGAAAAATGATGATTTAAACAACTTTAGCGCAAAATAACACCCAAGTTTAAACTGAAAAATGAATGTAAGTGTTTTTATAAAATTATAACCTTCACATTTTTGCCTTTTAACCCTCCAAAAATTGGCCCCATTCATTTGCAGTGTAGTGCCTCACTGTAACCATGATTTTTGCTTCTTCTTTTATTAAAGAAAAGGAGAGACGAGTCAAAATTATTTTTTGTGTTAATCAACATTATGCCACAAATGCTCTGAGTACCCATGAAGCAGAAGAGTTGAAGATGGCAGCATCCAGATCAAACACTAACAGGGCTGCATGTGGCAGCTGAGCAAATGCCATTGAGATGTCATTGGGGGAATGCTAATGGATAGTGCTCTCCAGCTATATAAGAACTCCTTCGATCTACCCAATGAATATAAAATGCATCCTTTGTTGCCATATGGATCAATGATGACTTCATACAATTGCATGCTGTCAAGCAATGTGTGTATCTTGATCACCTGTCTCAGTTTGCTCAATAGCTCAGGAATGCCAGACAATCTCTCTGTAGCTCTTCTAAAGTCTCTGTATTGAAGGATCAGCTGCACCAGCTCAGGATCACCAGTGCTCACTGCCTCCTGCAAAACTGTACACATAATTAAATACTGTCATCATCACCTGCATGCATCCGCAAGATATACTAAAGATGCACATGTTGAAAGAACTTCACATGTTAGAGGAATTGTTGATTCCTATACTGTCAGAATTTTTTTTGCAAAAATTGTACTTTAGAGGTACAGCAGCTTGTCACTGGGGCAGTAGTAGCCTCAAAGGTATGCCCACTGTGCCTTCTTCACGCCTTAAAGCTGAATTATGTAACTTTTTTAGTGTTACAATTAGAGCTGTCAGAAGAAATGCATTAACGCTTGCGATTTATTTAATACGTTTAACACATTAAGATTTCTTATTCGCGATAAACTCATTAACCGTTACTACAGCATAAACCAACATAAACACTTGTTGGAAGGGCAGAACCTTTGTAATGTGTCTTGAGTCATCAAACTGATGCACACACCACAACACACACACACATATATCAGCGCTTCCCTGTCAGTAATAAATTGATGGAGAAAATACCTCTTAATGCTTTTTGATGTACAAAACAAACTTGAGATTGTAATTGTTTTTTGTTTTTTTATCCTATGTAAGTCACATTTTAATTACCATAGTAGCATGTCAAGTCTTAACTATCACCAAAACGCAGAATGAGACGTTTTTGTCTGCAAGCGCTTTTCATGTGGAGTTCAAAGCGGCACTGACGCCCTGACGTGAATCACTTTGGCAGGAAAATAAGTATATACAACCCGATCTCATGAAAATTCGTACATAATTTACGAGTTGGCTATTTTGTATGGTCTCGCATGATGTTGGTCGCATAAACTCGTACAACTTCATCATATGCAAATTCCCGGATGTCTAATGCGGAAATAAGCGTGAGTTCCGCGCACGAGGTGTTAAGGACATACTTATTAATATTATGCCCTTAGTCAAACCCCTTATCTAAACTTATTCAATCAGTAGAGTATGTTAACATGATAGGAAGCAAGTAATTGTCACGTATTAAATGGAAACGATGTCCAGCGATGTCATTGGCTGTAGTGAAAGTCAAAAGAGTGCAGTCGCACGATATCATACGAATTAGCCAAATATAGAAAAGTCGTACAATTCCTGACGATTTCGCCGTGAGAGTGTGTTGATATATACACTAGTTTCAAATTTCAGCACTTTCAAAATCTAAGATTAATTTTCTTGGTGAACTAACACTTTTAAATAATACAATCTTGCACCTGTCCATCCTTGTGTGTTGCAGTGTGTTGGATTGGTGTTGTGTTTCAGCAAGACTCGCGTGGACTCCAGGTGCCCGAGACACACTGACAGCTCGAGCGGCGTGCGGCCGCGCGGATCCAGCCGCTCCATGTCATACTATAATACACACATTAAAACGTACAAACTCAGCTTTATATAGAAATATAGGACACCAATTAAGATTCATTAACACAATACAAATACTCAATTTACCTGCTGTTTCTGAAGCTCTCGGTCCAGTTCTAGATACTGGTTGTTCCACACCAGATAATGTAACGGAAACGCCTCTTCATCCATTGCAATTATGTTTGATTTAAGTGTTTAGTTATTATTATACTTTGCTATATACTTAGAATTATTTTTGGTCATATAATAATGTTTTAGGTGAAATATGTTGGGCAGTGGCCACCTCTGCATCTAAACAATCGGATGCACGATCGTTTATTTATGGACCGTTCATTTCATTTGCTTTTAAATACAGCGGTCGAAATGTGTCGTTTAATCTTCTCAGTGAAATCATTCCCTCAGGACTCCAGATGTCCCGTTCACACACTTTACCGGCCTGATTCGTGTTTTATTTTGCTGTAAATCCCTCCGTTTGCTGAATATACACTGCCAACAGCTACTTAGCTAGCAAAGCTAAGTCAATATATCTGTTTTTTATTTATTTTCTCTTTTAAGGCTATACTGATTGCAGACTGATCGTTAAAAATTCAACGGTGTTCTATTAAATGAGTTAAAATCGAGAGCATGGACGAGTTATAGGATTATTTGCTGCAAAGCATCCTTGGGTTAGCAGATAGCTTCCATCCCATCATACTCATCATTTCAGGCTACTGCTGCTGCTGGAGGCGCCCACAAACACATGATGTTGTCACAACAAAAATCAGCCTCTGAGAGAGAAAATGACTTCTTGTCATCGGACTGTAATGATCTAATGGGGGAAATGCAGATAACCAAGCGCAGAAACTAAGCAGAGGCCTAATTCCCATCCATGTCCATGTAAAAAAAAATGCCTCGGATTCAGACTTGACTGTGCTGATGATACCCTCCTCATGCGCCTTCTGTATGGTGGCTGAATGTCTAAACTCTAAACTCATCTGAGATCAGACAGCATTAAAAGATGGATTAATAAATACATCTGAGATCAGACAGCATCATGTCCTGAATTTATGTACTCATCTGAGACATCATCATGTGCTGAATTTATAAACTCATCTGAGATCAGACATCATCAGGTGCTGAATTTATAAACTCATCTGAGATCAGACATCATCAGGTGCTGAATTTATAAACTCATCTGAGATAAGACATCATCAGGTGCTGAATTTATAAACTCATCTGAGATCCGACAGCAACATGTGCTGAATTTATAAACTTAAATGAGATCAGACATCATCAGGTGCTGAATTCATAAACTCATCCGAGATCAGACATCATCAGGTGCTGAATTCATAAACTCATCCGAGATCAGACATCATCATGTGCTGAATTCATAAACTCATCTGAGATCAGACATCATCAGTTGCTGAATTCATAAACTCATCTGAGATCAGACATCATCAGGTGCTGAATTCATAAACTCATCTGAGTTCAGACAGCAACATGTGCTGAATTCATAAACTCATCTGAGATCAGACAGCTTTTTGTACTAGAGCGGACCAGATCACGGCTAACTGAATTTAAAGTCATCTGAGATTATTCAGAATAATTACACAGCTCTCTGGAATACTTAATGCTGATTGGTCAGTAACGGCATTATATGGTTTAATATGTTTGCATAATGACTGTTAAACTGTACAATTTACCATTATGCCAGGCAACCGCTTTCTTCTCACATAATTTAAACTCAATCAATATTTCATTGACATTCAGAAGCAGGATAATGTACAGTCAGGCAGTCATTATTGTAATATAAACATCCTATAAAATCCCATATTACACTAGATAGGAAAGAGGGAAAATGCATAAATTGTTCTTGTCAGTAGTTGGATAAATTTCTTCTCTCAAGGAATAGCTACTAAAACAGCCTCATACACCCAAATCAAATATGATTACGTTAAGGTCAAATTACTTTTCTGTAGATTAGGTAGCTACCAATAATACTTAACCCAGTGCAGCTTGGTCTTGAAAAGTCATTGCACAAATTAATTTGTATCTAGTCTATGAGAATCCAATTAAATGGCTATGAAACAACTGCACATTTTAACATCTTCACAAGCCTAGACAAAACAAGCTAACTTAATTTAATTTAAATGAACTCAAGCTCACAGTTGTATTATTGTTTTTCTTTATTTTCTTGGAAAAAAAAACACAACAAAAAAAGTGAAAAAGGTTCTGAAAATAATTATAATGCTACAGATCTTTTTTTATCTGGCGTACTACAGGAGAGGAATACATTTACACAAGGGTGTTTATATATTTATATATATCTATACTCTTCAGATATTAAGGATGGAGAGGAATCAAAAACAAAAAAGGTATTCCTCTTGTAAAGTAATGTTTAAGGTAAGGGGATGAGTGAAGTGAAATCCAAATGCAGTGCCTCCACACTACTGAGGATAAATGAATGTGACTAGATGGCAGGATTGGACCAGAGTAGAAGCACAGAGAGGGCAAGGTTTTTAAAGGCAGACAGTAGGCTGCCCTGAAGTAGAAAACAACTGTAGAGGAATAGCACCTGTTGATCTCATAATAAGAGCCCATGGCATTACAGGCCTGAGAACTGATCTGATTGCCAATTGCAGTGTATTTGTGTGTACATAAAAGGGAAATAGTTACCTACAAAAAAAAAAAAAAAAAGGATACTCCTCACCCAGACCCATTTATACACAAGTCCAACACTGGATGCTTTGAGCTCCTCCTTCCAAAGCTTCTATACATGAAACTTGGTTCTCTGTCAAACAGAGAACCTCCCTACAGACAGAACCCGTCACACAAATATGGACTCTGCATTCTCTCTCTGACACGTCGCACTAATATTCACAAAGTCTTTCTCTCTCCCTGAGAAGGGTGAATTTTTAGGATATCCTCTGGATGAGTTTGTCATCTGATAGGCAGTAGAGGGCATTGGCAGACAGCTCAGAGATAAAGCTTTCGCATGCCTGCCGCGAGACTCCTTTGCAGCCGCGGAGGTCCAGTATGGAAAGACAGGACAAACGCCGCAAATACAACAAACATTTGTCTGTAAGGCGACTGCAACCTGAAGGCATAAAACAGGGAATGAATTTTAGGACTTATGTATTTTTAAAAAGATATTAAGGATAAAATACAAGCCTGAACAAAAGAACATGTATGTGTTTAAAGGAATATTCCAGGTTCAATACAAGTTATTTGTGGCATAATATTGATTACCACAAAATTATTTTTTACTTTTCTTTAAAAAAAAAAAAAAGAAAAAAAAAAAAGGTAAAAGTCTTGGTTACAGTGAAGCACTTACAATGGAAGTGAATGGGGTCAATCCATAAACATTAAAATGTTTTACAAAGTATAGCCACAAGTAGTAAACAATATGCGAGTTAACATGATTTTAGTGTGATAAAATTGCTTACGAACCATTTCTGTCTAAAGTTATAGCCAATTTTACAACATCATTGCTATATGTCTACAAACCCTAAAACAACTGTAAAAATGATGATTTAAACAACTTTACAGCTCAAATAATACATGAGTTTTAACGTAAGAATTACTGTAAGTGCTTTTATAAAATTATAAGCTTCACATTTCTGCCTTTAAACCCTCCAAAAATAGGTCCCATTCACTTCCATTGTAAGTGTCTCACTGTAACTTCGATTTATGCTTATATTTAAGTCAACTAAGATGGCATTCACAACTGATTTTACTACTGTAATGCAAAATGTTATTGTTGTAAGTATAATGATTTTATCCATTGGGAATTTATTGGATTGTGAAAAGTGTCCGTTCCATACCAGAACAGAATATGTTCTGAAAATGTTCAGAACATTATTATTATTTATTTTTTTTTTAGATTGCTTGGACTCTTTAGTTTTAAGACAGCCATCCTTTAAATTATGATATCTAGAAAGGATAGAAACATAAATTATATCATTAGAAAGCGGAGACCTTCCTTATTTACTGTAGTGCAAAAATCTCAAAATGTGATTTTAGGTCAATGCGACTCAAAATGATCAAGTCACACATTTTCTTACCCTGTTGGGTGTTTGCCTACCTGCCAAGTTGAGGTGTGTGAGTGTGTTGCGTGTGGAGGAGCCCACAGCACTGAGGAGGTTTAGAGCACCATCAGTGATGGGACAATGTGAAAGCTCCAGGCGAGTGAGCAGAGGCATGTGTCTGATGATCAGCCTCAGTGTGGCTTCAGTCACCTCCAGTCCACACAGCCACAGACACTGCATGTTCTTTAGCTGGGAACGGTTATCACTGCCTACAGACACAGGTTACATATATACCAAAAAATAGAGATGTATAATCAAAGGTCAGAATACAGTTTAGAAAAGCACTACAAGACACAGTTCATGACTATTTGCACATTACCTGGTGGATTCAGGAGCTCCCTGATTTGTTGGTCTTTGACACCATCAGCCCAGCGCAGGTCTAAAGACCGCAGTAAAGGACAGCTGGGAGAGCTCAGTGCTGACACAGATGCCCAATTACACCCTGATAGCACCAGATCTTTAAGGCCTGTCAAAGAGACAACAGTGATAAATATAATGTATTGTACTTTGTATTAAAACCGAAACAGTGATAATGTGAGAATAAGCACCTGGTAGTCGGTTGATGAGCCAGCTGAGCTGGTTCTTGGAGATTTTGGCCCAGGAAAGGTCCAGAGTGACAGGCTGCCGCTTGATGATGCCCGTGAGGGCCTGTGGACTTATTGAACAACATCGGCTCAAACTGATCCGCGTCCATAAACGCTTGTCGCAGCCCCTATAACACCAGCAAACTAGAATAAAAACACATTCTACATTCCAAAACCTAGTGTGATGCATCTGTAGACAGCACTTTACGACATCATAGGCACGCGACTAAGGTAGCATCGTATGTATTTTTGTGGTGAAGACAATCCCATAATATATTGTTGGGACATTTAAATCAATGGTGGCTAACATCAAGAGAAATGCTGATATTTCAATATAGTCTCATTCAATACCATAAGGAAGTGAAAAGAACGTTTAATTTAAAATATACTATTTTACCCCCATTATTGTGTGTGCTATGTACCTTTATGCCAACAGTACAGAGTCAACATTTATCGGAACCATGAGCAGAGGCTCTCATATGAAGCACAATTTATGTGGTGTATGTAAAGTTGCATATATAATGTTTAAGAGATTAAGTTAGGATGCTGCCTTAAAAGCCAAAAATCAAGGTTACAGTGAGGGACTTTGAGGGTTTGAAGGCAGAAATGTGAAGCTTATAAAAGCACTTACACTAATTCTATGTATTATTTGAGCTGTAAAGTTGTTTAAATCGTAATTTTTTTACAGTCATTTACATTACATCGTCATGGCAACAAGGTTGTAAAATTGGACAAAACTTTAAACAGAAAAGGTTAGCATGTGATTTTATCACACTAAAATCATGTTAACACGCATATTGTTTACATCTTGTGGCTTCACTTTTGAAACTATTTTAACCTTTACGGATCGGCCCGTTCACTTCCATTGTAAATGCCTCACTGTAACCCAGATTTTAGCTTTTTGTAAAGAGGGGCAAGTCCAAATTCATTTTTGTGGTAATAAATATTATGCCACAAATGCTGTCCATTGAGCTTAACTTGTACTGAACCTGGAATATTCCTTTAATAGGTTTCAGAACAGAGCCAAAGTATGATTTAGCCAAGGAACTAGCAAATATGTGGTAATCGTGCACTCACCATTTATACCAGCTCTTGCAAACCGCCATGCAAACGCATAGCTCTGAGCGAGTCAAGTAGCGGAACACAGACACCCACACCTCTCTCTCCCAGCCTGGCTCGTTCCCTCTGTTCTGCTCAGGTGAGGTATGCAAGGTGGAACTGGGGCAGTAGTTTGAGGATTTCTTGCTCTCCGATCGAGTCTTTTTCCCAATTCTTTCTTGAGTTAGGCGATGAGGGGAATCTTTTAAGTTAGATCTTACAGTTTGCACCAGGTCTGAGTGTTTGGAAGTACTCCTAGTCAGCATGTGTGACTTGTTCAAGTGTGATCTCTCTGCATTTGGATAAGGACTGTCTGTGTGAGGGGCACCGTTTCGCAGTGGGGGACGTAGCAGGGATTTGTGGTTTTGCGGAAGGCTTCTAGAGGACAAGTTGGCTTCCAATTTAGGTACAATGGCACTAGGGTCGCGCCTACCCCTTGATGGCTGTAAAGTCACAGTGACGCATGACCCCTGGGCTCTGACATCATTGTTTAGTACCACAGAAGTGTCCGACTGAGTCGGGTCTCCAACCTCACTGCCGCCCTCACTCTGCCCGTTTTGTTGGCCATCACCGTTCTCCTCTTCCCCTGCTTTTCCACCTCGTCTCTGCGGACGGTTCTCTTTGCCATCACATTGTCCATTCTCCTTCCTCTCCTCCTGTTCTTCTTCAATGGAATCATCCCTTTCTACCTCAGTCTCCATCCTTTCTCTTAGACCTCCTCCTCTCCCACCACCTCGGAGTTGTACTCCTCTTCCTCGATAGGAGGACGACCCTCTGCTGCGAGAGACGCTCCTGCCGGGCTCTGCTCTGAGCACGCTTCGTCTCTCCAGACCAGAACGCAGAAGCTTTGAAGAAAAAGTGACAGGCGAACGGGTCTGAGAAACAGACAAAGACAAAAGCAAAGACACAGGCAAAAGCAGCAGGTGAGCATGATGAGAGCATGGTTACAGAAGCACTGAGATGAGGGAAGCAGATGTTACTGGCTGAAATCACTCACCGACTGGATGATTTTGTTCCTCTCCAATTTTATCTACAACAGAAAACAAAAGTAAATCAGCCCTGCAACATTACAAAACTATCAGCATAAAGTCTGTACCACACTGCAGCTTATTCTGGCAAAGATTCTCTCATGTACTCACCCTCCCTCTGTTCCAAAACCATATGACTTTCTTCTGCTGAGCACAAACAAAAATAATTTGAAGAATGTATGAGGTGTTTTTGTTTTTTTTCTCATACAGTTCAAGTCAATGGAGTCCAAAACTTTCAAGCTCCAAAAAGCACATAAAGGCAGTAGAGTAATGCATCTAACTCAACTGGTATATTCCACATCTTTTGATGCAATACAACCACTTTGGGTAAGAAACGGACCAAAATTGAATTCCTTAATATAAATCTTCACATCTGGTCCAATTGGAAAGAACTGCATGGACGCTGTACGTGTTTGCCAGTTACTCACTCCCAGTATTACTCTACATCAATAAGACGTTGCATTTTCATTTTCTATAATTTACTATCAACCTTTTGGTGACCACTGAACATTTTAAAAGTATCCCTAAAAAAATCTGCAAAACCCACGAACCTAGCAACACTGTGTCTGGTTTGTGTTCATCATTGTGCGCATAATTCAAGCGCGAGGACGCGTCAACAAGCTTCTCTCATGAACACGCATTAGGAGAGCTGGGCATAAGAGAAGACTTTTAGTGAATAAAGACTGTATTTTTGGTTTGTTTCTTACCCAAAGCTATCATATCACTTCAGAAGACACGGATTAAACCATTGCTTTTATGCTGCCTTTGTGATCAATCTTTCGCTGTGTTCTGCAGAAGTCATACAAGTCTGGAAATGCATGAGGGTGTGTAATGATGAAAGAATGATCATTTTAGGGTGAACTATTCCTTTAAGACAGAAAGAAATCATCTGACCCACATGAAAAGTTTGCTTTGTTTAACATGATTTTTAGGGGTGGGTAAATCTGCAAACGGAGACAACTCTGAGAATGAAGTAGAATGTACAAATGTGGATGTACAACTCAATATAAAATATCTGGTTTACAGCCTTCTAAGCAAGTAACTCTTAATTTACTTTCTCCAATGCAAGTCTTAATTGGCTCTTGAATATCTTTTTGATGACATGAACCTTGTAAAAAAATCATTTTTCAGAATCACTCCCTGTAACAGCCTGGGAACTCCAACTTTGTTCCCTGGCAGACTGATTAACATTTGCGCCCTGATTACTGGACCACTGATAAGGGATTTTTAATTAGCGATGCAGGGTGACGGATGTGTAATGGCAATATGTAAAATAAGATATAATGATGGTGAATAAGATGTACACAAAATGGGACAAAATTTTAAAAAACATTTATTTTACAATATTTATTGAATATCCCACCAAAAAATACTTGAAAAAAGAAAATGTGTGATCTATTGACAAGGCTTTCAATACATTTTAAAAACTGACACTAGGCGGAATGACCACTTGGTTTATCAGCTAATCGGACATAACTAGGCCGATAATCTCAAAATGGCCAAATATCAGCCAATTAATCAGCCTGGCAGATATATAGCATTCCATTACCAACCTTGACTTCCAGAAATTACGTAAAACCAGTCAATCAGATGATTTACCCTTTTCCTGAGCTGTAACTCCAGTGCTCCTGCTCTCTTCCTGTTCTGCTGGTGTTGCAGCAGGAGTTTCTGGGAAGGGGGTGGCTGGCGTCTGGAGCGGGTTAGAAGCGGGGAACGGGGGGAAAGGGGTGGCCGACCTCTGCGCCGCATACGCAAGCCCCCCACTCCAATCCCCTCTCTGTGTGCTCGCTTAGCTGGAGTACCAGAGGAGAGACTGCCGTTGGACATGATGCTCTCCGTCTCCTCCTCACTACTACAGGAAGACTTTAGGAAAAAGCAAAAAATCATCAAATTTTGTGTCATCAGATCCAACTTAATTGGACTGGATCGCAATAAGTAGGCTACAATATTACTGACTAATAATTATTTGTCCCTGGCCACAAGGCTTTGGTTACACCAAGAGAAAAGTAATTTTAAAGTTCTCATTCTGATTATGAACAAAATGTTTAAAAATAAGAAAATTAGTAGGGTCAAATTTGATTTCATGTTGTCTTTAAATGGACAGCAGTAGGGTAAGAAGTGTGGATACCTCAGATTTCTTGCCCTGGACACATTTTGGACACTCCCAACAACTAGGAAGGTCTTTATTGATAACACCTTCACCTGGCACCTACAATATATAAACATGGCATTAATAACAGTACTTTAAAAGCTAAATCCATTGGTGGATAGACATATACATGTACCTTTATACATTTTGGATGAGTGATCTGAGCACATTCGGAGCATTCCATTAGTGTTTGGAAGGTCTCATATTCTTCGGACTCCTGATAGCCTCCCTTGCATATGGCACATACTGCAGTGAGAGGTAGCGCCGGCTAGGGACAGAACATGACAGTTAGATACATTGTGCACAAAAACGTAAAACACACAGTTGAAGACACTTACTGCAAGACACTGGCGGAGAACACAGCTCTTCTTTAGCCTGCCTGGTCCTCCAAACTTCCTCATGTCCCTACAGTAGTTGCAGTCGCCGCACTCTGTACGCAGACAGGCCTCACAACGCTTGCAGCGCACACGCCTGCGTCTCAGAGCTGAGATGGAGGAAGAAGGCTTCACAGGCCGAGGGACCGGTGGCAAAATGGAGGCTGAACCGGGAGTGCGGGGACGGTACAGCAGAGACGGGGAAGGAGGTGGTGGCTGATACCACGAGGGCTTCAGAGAGAAGTGCACATGTGTTTACTTGTTAAATATCAATGCTGGTAAGGATGGTGGTCACAGAACATGTGTGCTTACCCTTTTAGGCCATTTGACAATTGGTTTTCCAGTGTAAGACAATTTGGGGTTATCGTTGGAATGTTCCTCTAGCAACTTCTGTTGGGGCAGATAGAAAGAAAGAGAAAATTAGCACTGACATATTACTGACTGATGGTGCATGTTTCTAATAACATCCTCTTTCCATTACAACTGGACTACAAGTAAATGATTACTTCTAACAAAATGCAATACATTTATTAAGCATTGCACTATTGCGATAAAAGTGCAAATAAAATTTGATTTGTTCTTGCCTGTGCAAAACTTGCCGCCATGATGCTATAGTGTGCAGAGGTGTTTTTTAATATGTTGCTATGGTGTTTGGGATGGTTGCTTACTGGCCTAAGTCAAAACAGCTCTCCCTAGATAAGGGATTATTTTCAGGAGAAAACCATAATTCCAATCACTTAAAGTAATAGCACTTCTCTCCTTAAGCCACGAAATTTGATATACCGATGTCTCAGAATTCAAAGTCTGCTGGTTTCAAAGCATGTCGAATGGTTTCCCTCATCATATAGCCTATAGGTAAGTGCCACTTTCACAACTGTCACATCTGTTTATTTTTTGCGCGTTTTTTCTGCATTAACGTGAGAACAAGAAAGAATAAAAATTTAATATTACGTTCTTAGGAGTGGCAAATAATTTTGCGAAAAATGCTTATTACCAATATGACCATTATTTTATTTTGGTCAATAACTGGACGATAAATATCGGCAGCCGATTCATCGGTGCATCCATATAGATAATATTAAAGAGACATGTCTCTGCCAGTGCAGTACATGCACAAAGGTATTCCTGCATGTACAGGATGGGGAAGCGGGAAATCGCACTGCCACTAAGATGAGCCATCGTACTTGAACCCCATATTTGAAAGCACGCATCACGGCCGATGGGTCCAAGCTTTCTGGCCATAATATAGAAATAATATAATAAACGTTCCTCAGAGGGCTGACGACACATCACTGTTCGCCTACCCAATCATTGATGTTTAAAGGAATAGTTCAACCAAAAATGAAAATTCTCTCATTATTCACTTACCCTGATGCCATCTCAGATGTGTATGACTGTCTTTCTTCAGCAGAACACAAATGAAGTCTTTTAGAAGATAGAGCTCTGTCAGGTCCTTATAATAGAAGTATTTGTGTTCTGCTAAAGACAGACATAAACATCTGGGATGGCATTAGGGTAAGTGAATAATAAGAGAATTTTCATTTTTGGGTGAACTATTCCTTTAATTGTAGTTCTCTTTTTTTTTTCTTTTTTTTAATTTTATTTAAACCACCTTAGCTGCAAGTTTAAACTTAGTCCCTAACTGAGATTTAATACAGAGTTTGAAGTAATGGAGCAACAGGATTAAAGTTAACTTACATTTACTTTAAATTTAAATCAGAAATAAAACAATGGTCTAAATGTAACCCTGATTATTTTTCAAAAAAGGTTTAAAGTTTGGTTCAACAGAATTATCAGACAAACCTTGATTTAATCTAAAGTTTTAGATTATTCCTTGTTAGTGCAACCCACCCTTAGTATGAGCAATAGTAATAGCGACGTTTGCTTTACCAAGCACAACTAATATTTGCGTTGACATTAATGTAAATGACAAGTAAATTTTGCAAATGGCATTCCTATTCCATAACAACTGGAATACAAGTGATTAATAACAAAAAATGAATACAATAAGCTTGTGCAAACAAAATAATGTAACAATATATTGTTATAGTATACTTTATGTACAATAGAAATGTAACTATATTTCTATTTTTGTACCCTTAAATCACTGAGCAGTGCTGGAGCATTTCTGATGCCGGCTGGAACACATTTCTTGTGAGCTGGCAGCTCCTCCAACTTTCGCACTAATGCCCAAAGTCCCTCCAACTCAAAGGGTGTCAAGTGAACTTTCACCCCTGGACGGGCAAGCGGGGTGGGTGCTGCCTCTTCCTCAGTCTCAACCTTCAACTCTTCGTTGTCCTCTTCCTCTCCATTGTTAGCATGACCATTAAATCCTCCCTGTTTCATCACGTCTTCCTCCTTCAGCCCTGTGAATAATAAAATGGAAGTAATGATGTGATTGCGGTTAGTGGTCAACCGATATGGATTTTTCAAAGGCCGATGCAGATATCTAGGGAGCAGGATGGCCACTGGCTGATATCCATAATACAATTTAACAACAGAAAATCAGATGGACACAAAATTTCTAAAGTGAAATGCATACTTATTTTATTCAATATATTTACTCAAATTTGCATAAACTGGAGAAAGAAAAAACGCATGGTTGAATGGCAACGCGTTCAACAAGCCACGTGATAAGATGCACGGGTTGACTGTCTCAGACGCGGAGGCAACTGGGATTCGTCTTCCGCCACCCGGACCGAGGCGAATCACTACGTGACCATGAGGACTTAGAGCGCATTGGGAATTGGGCATTCCAAATTGGAAGGAAAAAAAAAAAAAACCTGCCTTATATTGTGTAGGTCCCTCTTGTGCCACCAAAACAGTGCCAACCTGCATCTCAGAATAGCATTCTGAGATGATATTCTTCTCACTACAATCGTACAAATCGGTTATCTGAGTTACCGTAGACTTTGTCAGTTTGAACCAGTCTGGCCATTCTCTATTGACCTCTCTCATCAACAAGGCATTTCCATTTGCAGAACTGCGCTCACTTGATGTTTTTTGTTTTTGAAACCATTTTGAGTAAATTTAGAGACTGTTGTGCATGAAAATCCCAGGAGATCAGCAGTTACAGAAATACTCAAACCCGTCTATCTGGCACCAACAATCATGCCACGCTCCAAATCACTGAGATCACATTTTTTACCCATTCTGATGGTTGATGTGAACATTAACTGAAGCTTCAGACCCGTATCTGCATGATTTTATGCATTGCACTGCTGCCACACGATTAGCCGATTAGATAATTGCATGGATGATTGCTGGTGCCAGACGGACTGGTTTTAGTATTTCTGTAACTGCTGATCTCCTGGGATATTCAAGCACAACAGTCTCTAGAATTAATTCAGAATGGTGCCAAAAACAAAAACATCCAGTGAGCAGCAATTCTGCGGATGGAAACGCCTTGTTGATGAGAGAGGCCAACAGAGAATGGCCAGACTGGTTCGAACTGACAAAGTCTACGGTAACTCAGATAACCTCTCTGTACGATTGTGGTGAGAAGAATAGCATCTCAGAATGCTGTTATGAGATGCAGGTTGGCACTGTTTTGGCGGCACAAGGGGGACCTACACAATATTATGCAGGTGGTTTTAATGTTGTGGCTGATTGGTTTATACTTATACAATGCTTAAATAACAAACATGGCATGTGAGGATGACATTTATTTTTTTTCTCTGTTGCTTAACTTTATTTCCAGATATTCCAGAGTTGTTGCCATGTTTGTTTCCTTAACTTTCCATTGTAATCTGCAGCTGAATTGTGCTGCAATATACATGGACATGAGGGACAGTAGTCGATATTTAAAATTGGTGTATAAATAGGCATAGTATATAGTGTGTGTGTGCGCGATTTTCCCACTGTACTCCCAGAAAGCTTGAATTCTTTCCACTATGTAGACTTGTTGACATGACGTAGGGCTACATCCTATGAGGTTATCCAGTCTGTTCCACGCACACTTCAAAAACCTGTAAGGATGCTGCTTATGCGTTCACATGAGCCGCGTTCTCCAGGAGAAACCTAGGTGTGTTAAACCGTATTCTCCTAATCCCTTAAGTAGCAAAAGGAAAATGCATTTACATGACGTTTCAGAACACCACTTCCTGCAAAAACCCTGGAATAAACAGTTCTTAAGTGCATGTACAGTTGTGCTCAAAAGTTTGCATACCCTTGGAGAATTGGTAATATATGTACCATTTTTAAAGAAAACTTGAGTGAGCAGGCAAAACACATTTCTTTTTATTTCTTATGGGATTCATATTCAACTGTAGGTTATAACAGAATGGCACAATCATACAACAAAACATGGCAACAAAGAAAAAACATGACCCCTGTTCAAAAGTCTGCATACCCTTAGTTCTTAATACGGTGTATTGCCCCCTTTAGCATCAATGACAGTGTGCAGTCTTGTGTAATAGTTGTCTGAGGCCCCAAATTCTTGCAGGTGGTATAGCTGCCCATTCGTCTTGGCAAAATGCCTCCAGGTCATGCAAAGTCTTTGGTCGTCTTGCATGAACCGCACGTTTGAGATCTCCCCAGAGTGGCTCGATGATATTAAGGTCAGGAGACTGTGATGGCCACTCCAGAACCTTCAACTTTTTCTGCTGTAACCACTGGAGGGTCAACTTGGCCTTGTGCTTAGGGTCATTGTCGTGCTGGAAAGTCCAAGAGCGTCCCATGCGCAGCTTTTGTGCAGAAGAATGCAAATTGTCTGCCAGTATTTTCCGATAACATGCAGCATTCATCTTGCCATCAATTTTCACAAGATTCCCCGTGCCTTTAGAGCTCACACACCCCCAAAACATCAGTGAGCCACCACCATGCTTCACAGTGGGGATGGTATTCTTTTCACTATAGGCCTTGTTGACCCCTCTCCAAACATGGAGCTTATGGTTGTGACCATAAAGCTCTATTTTGGTCTCGTCACTCCACATTACAGCGTGCCAGAAGCTGTGAGGCGTGTCAAGGTGCTGACATTTGTGGCATTCGCACAGTAAAGGCTACTTTCTGGCAACTCGACCATGCAGCTCATTTTTGCTCAAGTATCATCGTATTGTGCTCCTTGAAACAATCACACCGTCTTTTTCCAGAGCAGCCTGTATTTCTCCTGAGGTTACCTGTGGGTTTTTCTTTGTATCCTGAACAATTCTTCTGGCAGTTGTGGCTGAAATCTTTCTTGGTCTATCTGACCTTGGCTTGGTATCAAGAGATCCCCGAATTTTCCACTTCTTAATAAGTGATTGAACAGTACTGATTGGCATTTTCAAGGCTTTGGATATCTTTTTATATCCTTTTCCATCTTTATAAAGTTCCATTATCTTGTTACGCAGGTCTTTTGACAGTTCTTTTCTGCTCCCCATGGCTCAGTATCTAGCCTGCTCAGTGCATCCACGTGAGAGCTAACAAACTCATTGACTATTTATATACAGACACCAACTGCAATTTAAAAAGCCACAGGTGTGGGAAATTAACCTTTAATAGCCATTTAAACCTGTGTGTGTCACCTTGTGTGTCTGTAACAAGGCCAAACATTCAAGGGTATGTAAACTTTTGATCAGGGCCATTTGGGTGATTTCTGTTATCATTATGATTTAAAAAGGAGCCAAACAACTATGTGATAATAAATGGCTTCATATGATCTCTATCCTTAAAGATAAAAAAAATTTAAAATGTTTGCATGATCAGTCATATTTTCAAAATCAAAGCCAAAATTTCACAATTTCTGCCAGGGTATGCAAACTTTTGAGCACAACTGTAAACTGGTTCATTGATCGTGCACTAACCGATGCCCAGTGAGTGCTTCTGGAACTCAGGTGTGAGGTGTGAAGTGTTGGTCAGACAGTACAGGTAACGCTCCAACACATACCAGCACATTTCAAAGTAGAAAGGGTAGCGGAACTTAGCAGGGACCTTCACAGATAACAAACGATAGATAAAAAAAAAATAAAAAAAAGAATTAATAACAAATGGAAAGTGGTGAAAATCCAAGAGTATGTGTGTCTGTATGAGTGCTCTCACCCGTGTACGGTCCTCAATGTTGTAAATGTTCAGCTGCATGGGAATGTTAAAGCTGTGCAGAAAATTACCCCCAAACACTAGAGTATCCTGTGGAGTGTACACGGCATGGATCCACCCTACACACAGACACATCTCTTTGATGCCAGAAAACTAGACAATAAACCAATTTCATACACTACAGCGTTGAGTATTAATACTATGTTTACATCAACAAGGAATGCTTTTATATTACAAATGCAAGCATAAAAAAATAAAAAATAAAAAATGTAAACATTTTAAACTATTAATCAGACATGTCAGGTACTACAGGTGCATCTCAATAAATTAGAATGTCGTGGAAAAGTTCATTTATTTCAGTAATTCAACTCAAATTGTGAAACTCGTGTATTAAATAAATTCAATGCACACAGACTGAAGTAGTTTAAGTCTTTGGTTCTTTTAATTGTGATGATTTTGGCTCACATTTAACAAAAACCCACCAATTCACTATCTCAAAAAATTAGAATACATCATAAGACCAATAAAAAAAACATTTTTAGTGAATTGTTGGCCTTCTGGAAAGTATGTTCATTTACTGTATATGTACTCAATACTTGGTAGGGGCTCCTTTTGCTTTAATTACTGCCTCAATTCGGCGTGGCATGGAGGTGATCAGTTTGTGGCACTGCTGAGGTGGTATGGAAGCCCAGGTTTCTTTGACAGTGGCCTTCAGCTCATCTGCATTTTTTGGTCTCTTGTTTCTCATTTTCCTCTTGACAATACCCCATAGATTCTCTATGGGGTTCAGGTCTGGTGAGTTTGCTGGCCAGTCAAGCACACCAACACCATGGTCATTTAACCAACTTTTGGTGCTTTTGGCAGTGTGGGCAGGTACCAAATCCTGCTGGAAAATGAAATCAGCATCTTTAAAAAGCTGGTCAGCAGAAGGAAGCATGAAGTGCTCCAAAATGTCTTGGTAAACGGGTGCAGTGACTTTGGTTTTCAAAAAACACAATGGACCAACACCAGCAGATGACATTGCACCCCAAATCATCACAGACTGTGGAAACTTAACACTGGACTTCAAGCAACTTGGGCTATGAGCTTCTCCACCCTTCCTCCAGACTCTAGGACCTTGGTTTCCAAATGAAATACAAAACTTGCTCTCATCTGAAAAGAGGACTTTGGACCACTGGGCAACAGTCCAGTTCTTCTTCTCCTTAGCCCAGGTAAGACGCCTCTGATGTTGTCTGTGGTTCAGGAGTGGCTTAACAAGAGGAATATGACAACTGTAGCCAAATTCCTTGACATGTCTGTGTGTGGTGGCTCTTGATGTCTTGACCCCAGCCTCAGTCCATTCCTTGTGAAGTTCACCCAAATTCTTGAATCGATTTTGCTTGACAATCATAAGGCTGCGGTTCTCTCGGTTGGTTGTGCATCTTTTTCTTCCACACTTTTTCCTTCCACTCAACTTTCTGTTAACATGCTTGGATACAACACTCTGTGAACAGCCAGCTTCTTTGGCAATGAATGTTTGTGGCTTACCCTCCTTGTGAAGGGTGTCAATGATTGTCTTCTGGACAACTGTCAGATCAGCAGTCTTCCCCATGATTGTGTAGCCTAGTGAACCAAACTGAGAGACCATTTTGAAGGCTCAGGAAACCTTTGCAGGTGTTTTGGGTTGATTAGCTGATCGGCATGTCACCATATTCTAATTTTTTGAGATAGTGAATTGGTGGGTTTTTGTTAAATGTGAGCCAAAATCATCACAATTAAAAGAACCAAAGACTTAAACTACTTTTCCACGACATTCTAATTTATTGAGATGCACCTGTATATCTTCCAGCAGAAGGATGCCACTTAATAAATGTTTAATAAAATTGTGCTTTAATGAAAAAGTTTATCCTTAATATTTGTGACTATATTCACAATATAGCATGGCTACTCAAACCATATTGATGTATAATGCATACACACATTATAATGACAAATGAGTCTCCGCCAGTGCAAAACCCATTTGAGTTGAACACTGAAAAGGGCATCATTACTAATGATATAAGTGTGCATACCTGAGGGGATCATGAATGTGTAACCATCTTTCAGTTCAATCCGTTGGCACGCGGTGGCTTTATCACCAAGAAAGATGTCACCCTGTTTCCCTGACAACACCCAGTTCTCATAGAGCTCCAGGTTCTGAGGTGTGGGCGGGATCAGCCAGAACACCTGAGAATATTCATCATAAGGACAGGTAATTATCAAATACCAAAGGGAGACACCAATACAAAGGCTCAGCACATTTTTTAATCCCTCAATTACCAATGGCAACAGGATTTGAGAGGGAGAGGCTGATCCTAAACCTCTTACAGTACAGCCATTACAGTTAAGTGAGTGAAAGATCATGAAAATGACAACGCTGATCTGAAGTTTAAAGATTTAAGAAAGCATAAATTTGTCTATATTTGCAGCATAATGCTGTTTGAAACGTTTTTGTTGCATAATGCATTCCGTTTCATGCACTATTAAAAACAGTATAAAATAGGTAGTAAGCTAGTATCCCATTTCGTACAAAGCCTCACACTACATAGTCAAAACATACCACATAGTTCGGTACCTTTAAGTAAGCACTCACCTTTCCCCCCCTGAGGATGTGATACCAGACTGATGTGCCACCAAAGTCTATGTGGAAATCTGTGAAGCATCCCTCGACACTCATCAGACAATACCTGCAAAACACACGACTGGTATTAACAACCTTGATTAGCCAAGCTTATTTTACCCCAGCTTTTATACAAAAAAAAGCAAATGAATGTTTAAAGGGGCCATGTCATGAGGAATCAAATGTTCCTTGATATTTTTATACATCAGAGGTCATTCTACTATAAAAAGATGCTGTAAATGTCAGAAATCAAATCTTATTCCTCAATGCAATAAAAGCATTTATTGAAACCAAGCTGCAAAAACACCTTGTTCTCTACTTCTGTGACTTCCCTACGTCACTAGGGGGCTCATTAATTCATGACCGCCTCTACAGCATCAACATCAACTACTTCACATCATTGTACCCTTGGCTCCTCCCACTGGTGCTCAGTTCGTAAACAGAGCATGACAGACAGGTCTAGTGTGGCCTACTAACTATTCCTGAACACCAAAGGGGACCCATCTGGACCATTTTGAATTATTTTTGTACATAAATTGCAGTAGACAGACACCTTAAACCATTGTTATGCATCTTGTGCCACTTTTAAAAGATGCAGTGTCAAGTTACAACTCTGAAAAGGAGACCCATTCTGTTTCAGTATTTTTAATTGTTGGTGTATGCAAACATGCACTAGCTGGACGTCTTTGACCGTTTTTATGCGTTTCCTGCGCTGTGTGCATCAATACAGGATGATACTGTACGTGTGCGCGTATTTCAGCAAAGACTGTATGTTTTTTCAGCTCATATCAGCGTGGATTGCTTGTGAACCAGTCATAATGATTCAAGCTGTGCAAAGGAACTGTTACTGAAGGATGGGGAAGTTAAAAACACTATTGGACCCTATCATAAAACTGTACCAAAAACTGTGCCATTTAATTCATGAATATTTCAAATGTCATGACTGTTTGATAGTTTATGGTGTTGCTGCGCTTGAGTGAACAGTTCAATATACACCAATCAGCCACAACATTAAAACCACCTGCCTAATATGGTGTAGGTCCCCCTCATGCCGCCAAAACAGCGCCAACCCTCATCTCAGAATAGCACCACAATTGTACAGAGCGGTTATCTGAGTTACCATAGACTTTGTCAGTTCGAACCAGTCTGGCCATTCTCTACTGACCTCTCTCATCAAGACAATTCCGTCCACAGAACTGCCGCTCACTGGATGTTTTTTTGTTTGTTTTTGAGACTGTTCTGTGTAAAAATCCCAGGAGATCAGCAGTTACAGAAATACTCAAACCAGCCCATCTGGCACCAACAATCATGCCACGCTCCAAATCACTGAGATCACATTTTTTCCATTATGATGGTTGATAAAAACATTAACTGAAACTCCTGACCCATATCTGCTTGACTTTATGCACTGCAGCCACACGATTAGCTGATTAGATAATTGCATGGATGATTGCTGGTGCCAGACGGGCTGGTTTGAGTATTTCTGTAACTGCTGATCTCCTGGGATTTTCACACACAACAGTCTCTAGAATTTACTAAGAATGGTGCCAAAAACAAAAACATCCAGTGAGGGGCAGTTCTGCGGATGGAAACGCCTTTTTGATGAGAGAGGTCAACAGAGAATGGCCAGACTGGTTTGAACTGACAAAGTCTACGGTAACTCAGATAACTGATCTGTACAATTGTGGTGACAAGAATAGCATCTCAGAATGCTATTCTGAGATGCAGGTTGGCGCTGTTTTGGTGGCACGAGGGGGATCTACATAATATTGGGCAGGTGGTTTTAACATTGTGGCTGATCGGTTTATTCGGATGCAATGTGTTGGATGTGCGTTAGGTGCAAACCCTGAAATTTAGATTTATAACAATAAAAAAAAAAAAAAGAACAAAAAAAAAGTATATGTCGTGACCCCTTTCATTGCAATTAAATGTGCATAGTGCAACGAAAAAAGAAAAAAACTCACTTCTGTACTTTAGGGTATTTCATATCAATGATGGCATTGGTGGAGTCTCTCTGTCTCTCTTTTAGATGCCTTGGCCACATGTTGTCTACCCAGTCAATCATGTCAACCTAATACAAATGTAAACCAAAAATAAATAAACTCTCCTTTGCAAACACACAAAGGCTTGTGTATGTGTTTGTATGTACCGAGGCAGGTCTCTTGACTAGATGCTCTAGTTTTGTGTGGCTAAACTCAAGGCTAATGACATTATACAGCTTCTCCCTCTCCGATGCAGGTGTCTCGTAGTATCTTCTCCACTGTTCCATTGACATCTCAATGCCTTTTTGAGTAGTCACATCCATCACATCAATCATTCTGCGACTGCCTATAAGAGCAATGGAGGGTAATATTAGTAACCATCACAGATAATGAAACTGAGAATAGGCAGCAATGTACAAAGCATGAGATTGAACTAAAATGTTTCTTCTTACCCACAAACAATTTCACATCACTGACACTAAAGTTTGAGGCAGGCATCCTAAAGGACACAGAGAAGTAAAGATAGATAAGTATCAGGTAAGTTAAATATAGTCTGACAACGTGGGAAAAAAAACAGCAGTATGAAATGGCATGATGAAATGAGCCATACGTAATTCCAAGCCCGTCTGCTTTCTTAAAGATAATGGGGTCACGGAGTCCCTCCCGTTGGATGTACTCCAAGGTGAAGTCTGCAATGAACAACATACACAGTTAATTTGCATCTCCAAATAGGTCAATCAAGTAATGTCATTTTTTTCTATAGTACTTTTCGCAATGCAAATTGTTTCAAAGCAACTTTACAGAAAACAGTGTATTGCAACCCCCACTGAGCAAGCCAAAGTGACAGTAACTGACCCTGGCTTAGAAATACTCCCAATAAATTTAGTTAGGATAGGGAAGAAACCCTGTGAGGATCCAAAACTCAGTATGGGAGTCCTATGGCTGACACATAAAAGAACATGCCAGTAATTCAATATTAACTCGCTACTTAATTCAGTGCCAGAATTGAACAGCAGGTTTCACACAAACCTTTTCCATCCATAATTTTGACCAGATCTGAGCTGTATCGATCACACTGGAGTTTCTCATCAAGATCAAAGGACCTCTTTCCCTCGATCTCGTCATCTGAAATGCCATCATCCTGGTAACGCCGGCGTGTGCCGGTACGCTGTAAGCACAGGACAGGTTGAGTAAATAGGAGACTATACAAACAATAAGTACTGCAGAATAGAAAACCAAATGCCATTTGTGCTGTATTTGAGTATGAAGAGCCTAACTTTTATATAAATGGCAACCTAGGTTATATCTACTTTGACTAGTTCCACACCTTACAGTATATAGAGACAACCACAGAATTAATTATATTATTTAAGATAGATCAGGTGTTAAAGGGATTGTTCACCCCAAACTAAAAATTCACGCCATCCCAGATGTGTATGAATGTCTTTCTTCTGCTGAACACAAATGAAGATTTAAAATTTTTTTTTATTATAGCTCTGTAGGTCCATACAATGCAACTGAATGGTGGTCAGAACTTTGAAGGTCCAAAAAGCACATAAAGGCAGCAGAAAAGTAATCCATACCACTCCATTGTGTAAATCCATATCTTCAGAAGCGATATGATGGGTGTTGGTGAGAAACAGATCAATATTTAAGTATTTTTTTTACTTTTATTTTTGATGATTCACATTCATTGTACATAATTGCCACCTACTGGGCAGAGAGGAGAATTTTTAGTTTAAAAAAACTTAAATATTGATCTGTTTCTCACCAATACCTATCATATCGTTTCTGAAGACATGGATTTAACAACTGGAGTCTTATGGATTACTTTTATGCTGCCTTTATGTGCATTTTGGACCTTCAAAGTACTGGTTACCATTCACTTGCATTGTATGGACCTACAGAGCTGAGATATTCTTTTAAAAATCTTCATTTGTGTTCAACAGATAAAAGTAAGTCATACACATCTGGGATGGCATGAGGGTGTGCAAATGATGGGAGAATTTTCATTTTTGGGTGAACTATCCCTTTAAGGTAACATACGAATGATAGAAGGGTGGATTTTTACAGCTGCTGTGGCACAGACAAACTGATAACGATGTCCAAATACATGAGCATAAGATCAAGTTTTGACAGACTCTTCCTAGAGGTGTGTTCACTGTAACATCAACAAACCGCTGTGGTGTGACGTCATGCCTCGAGCGCCAGCTGTTGACAGTGTGGCGATATTACAGTTCCACTAAAACTAGTACTACTCAATTAAACGATTCTTCCACACCAGTTTGGTTTGCAAATACCTATTGGGTAAAATTGAAACTCACCAGGCGTTTGCTGTAACGGGAACTCCCCTCTTCCATGCTCTAAAAACGAAGGCATACATCAGTAATGGTTCTTGCAGATACCAGTGATAAATGGCATCAGGTGCAGAGAGTATAACGGCACAAATTAATCATCTATGCCACCTTCTTGAAGTTGAAACAGCTGAAACTAGCATGATTTGACAGGGATATTACTAAATGACCACCAGCCCTTGAGAGCAACTTATATCTTAACTTTAAAGTTTGCATTTAAATTTGCATACTGTGATCAAATAAAAAAATACAGGGACATTTTTATTTATTTCCTCTAAACAGACAAATGTAGCCAGTGAGACTAAAACTAACCTGATACATATTAAAAGTACAATGATTTAAATCAAGGTGTAAAATCACTGATTCATTGGCTGCGTCTCAACACCAAGTGAGCTGCCTACCCAGACAGCAACTTTGGCCATCACAGGCGCGTTCCATTAAGCCCATGGAAACCAAAATTGTTGTCTAGGTAGGCAGCTGACGTGGTTTTAGACAAAGTCATTATAACAATCACTAAGATGAAATCAGACAACAGAGCCCGTTTAAATGCTACCAACTTCCCATTCCTAGAACTATAAATCAGAAACAAACACATTTGAAATGCCAAACAGTCGAATATCTTCCTGCCTGATAAACGTTAGCTACCGATAAAGTAAATGAACACTGAGGGGGTGTGTAACTGACAGATAAGTGACATTTATTGCAGTTGAAGCCCCTTTCGTGTAATGCTACTAGCCTGAGTAAACGCTGTGCTACTTTGGGCGTGGGAACCGATAAAAAAGGCATTTAATTTCACATTTAGGTTTAGATTAAACACAAAAATCAATTTTAACTGTTCAGTTAATAAAATGCAGTCAGTGGGTTTAAAGTACCAGAGTCAAGCCCCTGACAGTGGAGGCTAACCGGCTAATCCACTAGCATTTCCATTGACAACCCACGCTAGCCCGTTAGCCTGCTAGAAACAAAACAAAAAGACCTTTAAACAATACCTAAGCTTCAAATTTCGCTCTCTTCTGATAGTGTCACGTCGCTGTGTGGAACTTGACTTAAAAACCCCCGCTGAGCTGAAAATTCATCCTTTGCAATGGTGTCGCTCCTTACATGATATTCTTATTTTTATACGATAAAGTTAAATCAATCCGCTTTCATCCGCCATTTTCAGATTGTCATGACACACACACGCACACACACCACTACTGTCTACTTCTTAGACACGCCCACAAACTGAAAAGCCAATGAGTGAGCGGAAATGCAAATTAGGCAGATGGTGATTGGGTCACAGCGACGCCGCTCAAAAGGAAGTTTTCGATCGTGCACGCCTCTCGTTCGTTCATTATGATACGGGAGCCAATACATGTTCGGATTGTTGCTTTTAACGGGCAGTTTATTGGCTGTGGAGTGAAAATAGGGTCATCATAACAGCCTATTATTGGCAAGAATATTTTTATTGAAATATAAACCTATTAACGGTCATAAATTAACTAAAAAAATAAATAAAATAAAAAACTAGTGATTGGTTGCTTTTGTCGAGGCTCATTAATAAACCAACCACAATTCGCAAGAAAAGGAACGATAGCGCTATAATTTATAATGCGGTCAATAGGTATTGTCATGTAAAATATAGGCAAATCAAAAGCCACCTGCCACCTTTCAAAACATCCAACGATGCCCTCTGATTGGTTGGTGCTCGGGATTAAATCCATGTTAAACAGAATTTAATTTAAACAGAATGTAAATCCTTTAAAAGACGTAACCTATTGTTAATGTGCACAAAGTAGCGGGTTACACAACCAATGGAAAAAAATAAAACAAGTTTTCTGATTTTAATGTCTGATTTTAATACATAACACACGAATAAATAACGAAGCCACACAAACTACACGGCAAACATTCCTTATTAAAACGATATGCAATTTACTATAATTAAAACGCTGCTTACATGCAAACAGCAACACCAAAACATAAAACCAAACAATATTTTTTTATTATTACATAATATCACTCATTAGAATTAAGAGTGATATAGAAATACGTCTATGAGAAACACCATCGCAACAAAAAAAAGAAGAAAAAAAAAAAACAAAAAACAAAACATGGGTCTTGACTCCTCTTTTTAATAATTGTCCAAAATTTTATACAGCAGTTTGAGAAATAACCACACATCTGCTGATGTGCAGCTGCGGGTGTGCGGTAGGGGGCGCTGGTCTTCAGATTCATTCGTGTAGAAGAGCGTCTGTGGGGTCTGTCTGACTGAAGCACACTACATAACAATAAATCATTCATATAACTCTTTTAAACATGGAACCAAATGAGAAGCCGGGAAAGACAGTGGCTTAGTCGTGGTCTTGAAGTCATTTCAGTCTGAAAGACAGTAAATAAGTGAACATTTGAGATAAGAAATCAGAGCATACCAAAATATTTCCAGGGTTCACACACTTTTTGACTGATGCATTTACATGACTTTTCCATGACCTTTCCATCATCATTCATAATTACTAGATGAGCATTTTAAAACAGTAATTATCTTATATTCATTGCTGGGTTAACTTTAACTCTACACAAGCATTTTTTCAAAGGGCAATAGCTAGCCAATTAAATATGTTTGAGAGAAACAAAACGAGAAAACTTAATATTTGCTATATACACTTCTATGACTTTTTAAGATTGTTCACATTCTCATTAATTTCCCAGCCGTGGAAATCAAAAACTTAAAATTCCATAATTTTCCATGACTATGGGAACCCTTCATTTTTAAAGCTGAAGTATGTCATTTTTCTTTCTCCTATCCCAGTTTAAAGGAATAGTTCACCCAAAAATGAAAATTCTCTCATCATTTACTCACCCTCATGCCATCCCAGATATGTATGACTTTCTTTCTTCTGCAGAACCCAAACAAAGATTTTTCGAAGAATATTTCAGCTCTGTAGGTCCTTACAATGCAAGTGAATGGTAACCAAAAAATGTGAAGCTCCAAAATCACATAAACGTAGCATAAAAGTAATCCATATGACTCCAGAGGTTTAATCCATGTCTTCAGAAGCAATATGATAAGTGTGGGTGAGAAACAGATAATTATTTAAGCCCTTTTTTTACCATAAATCTCCACTTTCACTTTCAAAATGTGAAAGAATGTGAAAGTGGAGATTTATAGTAATAAAGGACTTAAATATTGATATGTTTCTCACCCACACTTATCATATCACTTCTGATTAAACATGGATTAAACCACTGGAGTCATATGGATTAGTTTTATGCTATGTTTATGTGATTTTGGAGCTTCAAAGTTCTGACCACCATTCACTTGCATTGTGAGGACCTACAGAGCTGAAATATTCTGCGAAAATCTTTGTGTTCTGCAGAAGAAAGAAAGTCATACACATCTGAGATGGCAAGAGGGTGAGTAAATGATGAGAGAATTTTAGTTTTTTTGTGAGCTATCCCTTTAATATGCAGAGACAACTATAAGTAAGCCATTTATGTGTTAATTTTCTCGAAAACTGTAAATACTCTTTCTGTTCGCAATGAAAATTGCTCTGTTTGTTTTAAGAGACCTGCCCCAACAACGTTCCTCAACCAATGAGAAGGGGCTGGGGTTATCCCATTGTTTGACCAACGGCAGACGGGGGGCATATAGAGCGCAACAGTCTGGTTCCGGAAGTAAAAATCCCATTCATTTATCCCATGAATGGGGAAAATACTTCCTGATCCCAGACGGCTGAAAAAGTGGGCGGTCACTGTTGCGCTCTATTCAGAAAGCTGTTTTGAAAACAACGTTTATTTTTACAATTCCGTTTGGTGCTGTTAGTGGCACAGAAATTACATACTTCAGCTTTAATATCATTATTTAAAAACAAAGTTTAATGTAAATACTAGATATTTCACTTCAACGCTTACCATTAGGAAAAGAAGCTGTAAAGGTAAGAAAAGACAACAATCCCCAGAATTGCACAGCAAAGCATGATCATCATTTTCTTCTACAGAGAGAAAGAGGGAATGATGGAAAGAGTAGTGATATAAATAACAAGAGAGAGCAGGAAAAAGTTAGAGATGGCACATGGAAAAGAGACTTACATGCAAGTACATGTAATCTTTAGTGGACCAACAATCCTTTTATTTTATTGTTACTTGTTATTAGTTTCTCATGCAGCACATCTAATGCATAACTACTTTAAACTAACAAAAGGGGGAAAGAGGAATAAAATGAAGGAAAAGTCTGGGTTTAAGGGCTGTGTGTATGTGTATCTGTGTTTAAGACCGAGAGAGGACTCACCGTCGGCTGTTGTCAAGAATACAGATTCTACATTTTTGTCTATTATAACGTTGGTCACTGACTAACAATACATGCATAACAAGAAGTTCTACTGCTAGTTGTTCCTGATAACATAATTCTGCTTTTTAAGAAATATATACAGATCACAAGCCTGCTGAAATCATCTCAGTTTGACAATCTTTTTAACTTGCCCTGTGTGAGTATAAAATAGATTGAAGGAGCAATATGTAACATTGATATCAAGCGTTTAAAATGGGTACTGCAGTCCAAATTCAAAATATTGGAGAGAGTTGTCTCCCCCGCCCCCTCCTCCCCAGACTCAAAGCTCATGCGGGTTGCCAGGATGTGGACACGCAACAGGAACGAGCAAACTGACAATGGCAAGTGACGAGCCTTACACTGTAAGTTGATCAGCTAATGTACACGTTTGCAGTGTTTTTATTGTTTGCAAATTATAAACCAGCTCATGTGGATTTTTTATAACTCTCTCTGTCAATGTTTGCTAGATGTATTGTTGGCTTCCATGGCTGCAGCGAGCTGTGTTTGCCCGCTAACTTGTTTCAAAGCTGGCAACCCGGGGGGTCCAAATACTACTGGGAAATGGGCAGTGGGCGGGATCACACAGGCCAAAACACAAACAGAAATTCCGGCCCGGAATGGACATTTCAAAGTAGAATATACTGGCTGTAGCATTGTTTTCGGAGAAGCCAGTATTTAAACTTAGTTTCCTAAATCTCTGATAACATATTATGATAATTTTATGCTTTAGTACAGTAAATATATTACATATTGCACATTTAAGATCAAACAATTTATGACTGCTTTTTTAAGAATTGTCAGTTTGGGCCTACTTTCTTGGACTACCTTCCCATTAAAACAGTCGCTGTGTGTACAGTATAAATAATGTTATGTCATCCATGAAAGATGATTCTGCCGTTCATAGTTCCAACATATCCATCCATGATTAATTTTTAAAAAACAAAACAGTGCCATTTGTTTTATGTGTGTGTAGAGCTGAGGAGGGCGGGGCCGGGCTGGAATGAGACACACCCGGTCCCCAATCAGCCTGATGGGGCGCGCGAGGGATAAAGGCGGCCGGGGACGACAGTTCGAGAGAGAGAGAATTACAGACAGCTGTGCTGTGTTTTTAGTTGTGTGTTTTTGGTTGGGTTTTTGGTTAATAAATTATTATTTAAGTTGTCAAGCCGGTTCTCGCCTCATCCTTTCCTCTAAACCCCCTTACAGTGTGTCTCCATGACATACTACTGATATATTTAAGATGATAATCAACAGTTCAGTATCCATTCAAAATTACTATATTGTTACAGTATCCTTAAAATCATTTGCAGGCAACTCTGTTTAGTGTCTAAAGCAAAGTAACTCTTTTCAAATGTTTTTTTCTACAAACTATCTTGTAATATGCATTTCCACTGTCATCACCATTACATTTCAATGAGTTATATAGAATAAAAAATACAATTCTAAGCTAATTTTTCTTTTATTGCGATTTAAATATCATGCTTTCACAATCTATGTATATAGATCAATTTGTCTTTGTCTCTCACTGTTCAACCCAGTCATGCTGTGACATTTCCCTTTAAGAATAATGGTTTGATATTTCTGACATCATATTTAAAGGAGTGACAGCATGATTTGTTTGACCACATAGTTCAAATATAGTTAAGTTTCTCTTACAGTCTTTGATTATGATTATTTACACAAGCTCAATATGCTTTTTGTTATGCAAAAAATCATAGCGGTCAATTTTTTTACAGAACAAAATATTGTTCTTTGCACAAAGCATGTTTTGCAAAAGACATGTCATGGGTCGTTATTGCATATTTTTTTAATTACAGTATGTGATTTATGGCATGGCATGCCGAAACTGAGTGATACTACCAAAATGTTGTCAGTTGGCAAATTCAATGTATAAGCATACTGTTATGGGGTTGAAATAATGTAGTGCTTTAGGGTTAGTAACTACAAAGTACTGTTGGTACTTTGCAAGGCTGTAACCACATATTTAGGATTAGGGGCACTGGTTTAAAAAATGGCCATTGAAAATCCCATATTAATCGACAACCAATCTTGACAACAAAATTCTGAAATGTTCTAGCACAAATGGCACCATGGCTAATAATGACCATCCATCCATCCATCCATCCATCCATTTCTCTTACATTTACAACATACTTACAAAATATAAAATTTAATTTATTAATTTGCTTAAATCAGTTTTTTTTTTTTTTTACATACACTGGTTTATCACATAAAAAAAAAAAAAAAAAAAAAAAAAACATAAATCCATCATTACTCTGAAATCAGTCTCAGATGTGGGCTTCCATTCTGAATGACCCATCCATGCTTCACTTACTCCATTCAGTTCATTTCACAGGGTCCCAGAATAAAAGATGAAATCATCAGTGTCTCTAATCTCTTTTGATCAAAAACAGTTCAGTAGCTCATCCTGTAGATGTTTCCATGTGTCTTAAGAACATACAGTGTAATAAAAATGTTAAGGCATGAAATGCAGGTTATCTTTCCCTTTTTAAGTCTTCATTTGTAAAACAGAAAATCCCTTATTCTGTACTCATTAATCTGTCCGTTTAAAGTTTCATTAAAATGCCCTTCGTGGCATGTAGTACAAGTTCCTTAAACAATCCTGTTACATCCTTACAAAAAATCTGTATGTTTCCTTGACCATCACTAAGGTTCCAACAGAGTGGTTTCCCATTGGTTTATGCTAATGTGGGGAAGAGCCACAGATGGAGGGGGTGGAGCATTTGTTGTCTTCTTAACTCCAAGGAAAAAGAGCGAGGATGCCAAAGACAGGGGAAGATGATAAATCGTAATAATGGAGTGTTTGTGCGTAGCCACAGAGGAGATGGAGTGCTGATGGAGAGGTTATTATCTTACACAACCTGTGTGATGATGATAATGATGATGATGACGAGTACAATGACACCAATCACACCCAGTATAATCATCTTCTATAAGAGATAAAACAACATTATCCATTAATAAAACATCAAGGATTTAAAGGAAATCTCACTCAAAAAGGAAAATTCCATCATCATCCACTCACCACCATGCTGTTCCAAACCTGTATGGTTTGTTTCCTTCCAGTTTACATTTAATAGTGATTTAAATTTTGGACCATTTTTCACACAAAGCTATCCAATGGCTTTGGAAGACTTGGCATGTAGTACACGAGTCGCATGAACTATCATGGTAGTTTTATGGGTCTATATGGACCTTAACAGCCACTAGTCATTGTTTAATTTCAATGTATGAAAAAGTAGCTTAGACATCCTGCTTAATATCTTCTTTTGTGTTCCATGGCAGAAAACAAATCATACAGGTTTGGAACGACAAGAGTTTGAGTAAATGATTTTGAATTTTAATTTGTGGGTAAATTCTTCATTTAACTAAAGACCTCAACCATTTATCATGAGAACAAACAGAGAAACAGAGCCCGACAGAACTATGAGAACCTGAAAGAATGCAGAGAGCTCATAAATTAAACCTGCAACCAACGATAGATCAAAATGGTGAAACGGAAATCCCAAAATCCCAACTAAAAACATGCTTTGCATCTGAGAAGAAATACAGGAGGGCTAAACAAAAGGCCCAGTCACCAAAATTTCACCCAGTTCCTGAACCGTACAGACTTTCCTCTGAAATGTACTCACCAGAGACTACTTATCATAGACCTACAGATAAACCCACTATCAAAGCAATAATTGCCAAAATCGCCAAAACCACAGACACTATAATAATTATTTTCTGTAAAGAAACACACATATAGACAGTTGTTAGCATCAACTTCAACATTCTATTAACAAATAAATATCCTGCTCAGATATAAAATGACACAGATCAAGACACAAGTATTGTCAAAGAAAGTATTTTTGATGAAAATTCTCCATCTTTCAAAACTAGACATGACATTGCATTTCTAGAGTAGATTTACTTTGTCTAGAAAAGTAGTGCTGAATATTTGAAAAGAAAGAAAGAAAGAAAGAATCTTGTGCTCTACCATGGCACTATTTGTCACGCCTCTGGTGAGTTTGATGGTTTATTCTGTGTGTTTTGTTATTTTCTCTCCCTCATGTCTCGCAGTCGAAGCTGGCATGCATGATCAGTGTTTCCATGGGAGCACTGATTGTTCCTAGGGGAACGCTGATCATGCCACTAATTAACATGCTAGCAACACCTGGTTCTCCTCTAATTCACTCCCTACTTAAACCCTTCGTGTTCTCAGTATTCTGGCTTTAATATTGTTTGATGTGGAGCAATGTACCTAATGCTCTCTCTCTGCCTATTTGGTTCTGTCTTGTGTATCTGTTTGGTTGTCTGTCTCTGCCTGCATGACGGGAGTGTGGTTACCTTCCAGCTTGCTGTATGTTTGTTCTCTGCGCTCCCGAATCTTCAACGGAGGGTTCCTCGTCTCTGCCCGTGTGTCAGGAAAGTGATTGCCTGCCAATCTGCTGGGTGTTGTTCTCTGCACCTCACTACGCCTCTACGGTGGATTCCTAAGAATCTGACCTCCTGACTTCCACAATGCACTTGTCTACGGACACTCTTCACTGATCTGCCCATTGTGCGGCTATGGTGCACACTCATCCCCAACTCCTTCCCTCAACTGCAGCCAGTGCCGGGATCTCCAGTCTTCACCGCACAGTTAGATTTATCACTTAATGTTAATAAGTCCTTTGAACCGTTCCTCTGCTCTTGGGTCTCTGTCTCACTCTGACACATTATTACATTCATTAAAGTAATTTTATGTATCTAAATTTCAATTTGGGAATAACATGCACTGAATAGTTTACAATGGACTGGCATTGGCTCTGGCCAAATGGTTAGAGCTCATGCTCTGGCACAGTTGCGGTGCTCATGTGGCAATGGTGGTTCAAATCCAACTTGCATTACCACACTTCAACCCACCTTTTCCTGTCCTTTCTCTACTATATGTACTGTTAGAGGCAAAGGGCCAAACATAAATATCTTGTCCGACTGTTATTATGGAGGCTGGCTGCCCAAAATTCTAAAATTAAAGGGCTAGTTCACCCAAAAATGAAGATTCTCATTTACTCACCCTCATACCATTACAGATATGTATGACTTTCTTGTGCAACAACACAAAAAGATTTTAGAAGTACATTTTGGCTCTCTAGGTCCAAGCTCCAAAAAGCAGCATAAAAGTAATCCATGTGACTTCAGTGGTTTAATCCATGTTTTTAGAAGTGATATGATACGTGTGGGTGAAAAATAGATCAATATATATATATATTTTATATATTCTATCACATTCTGAAAGTGGAGATTGTTTAGTAAAAAAGGATTAAAATACTGTTCTGTTTCTCACCCGAAGCAATAGCATTGCATCAGTAGACATATTAAACTACTGGAGTCATATCGATTACTTTTATGCTGCCTTTATGTGATTTTTGGAACTTCAAAGTTACATTGAAAGGACCTACAGAGATGAGATACACTTCTGAAAATCTTCATTTGTGTTCAGCAGAACAGATGACAAAGTCATCCACATCTGGGATGGCATGAAAGTAAATGAGGGAATTTTCATTTTTGGGTGAACTATCCCTTTAAGGGCGTATTAGGATTAGAAACAATGACTAGGTTTGTTTGTGTATGCATGTGACTGTGTAACGTCATCAGGTTTGGACAGTAAAAGGAGAGGCTGTAGGAAGGGGTTTGGGCAAATGGGCAGGGCCTGATATCAATCATGAACTCACACGCCGAGCTTCTTGCTGATATTTAGCTGCCTTTTTAGTGTCAGCTACCGCCCGCTCCACAAAACCCACAGATTGGTCCATGTTGTTCTCAATCCTTTCAATCATACCACCCTAAAAATGGGTTTTGGGTGAAGCATGGTTGAATAGAGAGGAAGAGAGCAGGTAAAAGAAAGAGAAAGACAGAGAGAGAGAGAGAGTGGCAGGTAGTGAAAGACAAAAAAGGAAAAGAAAAGAAAGAACAGAAGGCAGAGACACTGTTATTGTGATTTCAGATTGAATGGCTGGTGAGGTCCATACCTTCCGGGCTTTGCTCTGGTACCTGGCTGCTTTCTTGGTTTCAGCCTTTGCTACTTCAATGTGATCAACTGCTTTGCCCACATTCATCTCAATGTTATCAACCATGTTCCCCTAAAACAAACAAACATACAAGTTCTATGGGCAAAACCTTTTCAGACTCACATAAAACATGAACAGACACAGACAGATTCAAAATATACACCCAAGGACATCATCTACTAAACACACTTGCATAAAAGGGAATTTAATAAAGAAATACCTCAATCTTACCTCTCAGTTTTTCTCCATAGCAAGCAATAAGCAAAGTAATAGTGGATTGGTCAATAATGTACTAGTGTAATAATTAATGTGGAATTATTTATCAGATGATGTGAACTTTTTAGCTCTGTTCCAAAAACCTAATGAGCTGCCTCACTGCTGTCTACTTAGGCAACTACCTTCTAAGGAACCCTCCTAAATGAACTTACCCTCCGTTAACGGTTACTTGCACGTGTCGCAAAAATAATGCTCCAAACAGGAAGTGCACAAGAGACTGAACTAGTGCTAACAGTACCACCAATGTCCGATGTTAGCATGTTGCTAAGCTAACAACACGATACTCTCTAATAAGCACAAAAAATGCATAGCACACTCGGATAATGGGTGCAACAGTGAATTTTTGTATTAGATGGGACTATTTTTTCTGTACTGAATCTTAAATATACTATTATACTATTACATTTATCAACAACATTTCATTTGACTCTGCACACAATTTTGAAAGAAAATGTTTACTGAAGTGAAGTCACCTGGAATAAAGGGATTATTTATTCTGTGAAGGATACATGTACTGTTACCTTAGATTTAGACCACAACTTTGCTGCATAATTTTGTTTCGAACAACCTATGCTTTGGGAGCGTACTTAAAATACTTCCTAATGATGCTTAAAATGTTGCACAGGTATGCAGCTTGCTAGGTTTTGGAACAGAGTTATTAACTTTCATTTCTTCTAGGTAAATCCTGGAGATGGAGTGGGTGTAGTTTGTGACCAAATAATGCAAATTAATGAAAGAATAATGAGGCAGAGAGGGGGATGAAAAGATCAAAGGGAAAACAAAAGGGTAAAGTTACAGAGCACTCACATGTGGAAAGTAGGGCCTGATAGGAAGCCAATCCGATCACTCGCATATTGTTTAGGAACCAAGGGATTTCCGAGAATGAGTTTGAACAAAGAGGAAAAGAGGAAAGTGGGCTATGGGCCAAAGAAAAAGAGAGGCAAAGAGAGAGAGAGAAGGCAGAAAGACAATGAGGGGGACAGGTTAGAAAACACTGACAGCATGAAAACGTTGATGGAGCTTCTGGTGAATTAAAGGATGGAGTAAATGATGGACAAACAGATGAGAGTGACAGAAGGTGGAGTGTACCTGGCTCTCCACCAGCATGGCGATGTCCTGAAACATATCATGCAGTTCCTTTATGCTGCTCTCCAGACGCACAATGTCTTTGTGACGAGCTTCAATCTCACTCAATGCTTGTTTAGAGATCCCTGAATCCACAATCTACAACAAAAAAACAGCATTTTGTTTTTCATTACTACAAATATGCAGGATGCTTCTTTCATATTCAGCTAAGATTTAAGAACTTCACAAGTCCCTGAGGTGGAGTCTAAGTCAAGTCAAGTACTTTGTCATTAGTCCAAGTCAAGTCTCACATCCCTTTTGCTAACTGTTTTCTATTCAAGTTGCATGTTACTTTTACAAGCCTTGTCTCAGGACAATTAATTGCATATACTTTAATGGGGCCCTAATTTCTATATTATTCTATCTTTCTATCTTCTTTGTCAAAACAATCCATGCTGAAATGTGCTGCACAAACAGTTGAGGTTAGACTGAAATGATCAGGGGTCAGATCAGTTTCAACATATGGCCTTTATGGACTAAGAAGGAAGTTTGCAGTTCTGAAACTTATAGTATAGTAAACACTTTTATGTTATTACAAAAGATCAAGGAAGTATAATTTCTAGGGATTTCCTTGTTTAGATATATTATTCTATGGATTTCCTTGTTGTTAACATTAGTTAACTACATTTGTAATAAATAACAATGAACAGAACATTTAAAGGGATAGTTCACCCAAAATGAAAATACTCTCATCATTTACTCACCCTCATGCCATCCCAGATATGTATGACTTTCATTCTTCTGATGAACGCAAACAAAGATTTTTAGAAGAATATCTCAGCTCTGTAGAGCCTCACAATGCAAGTGAATGGGTGCCAAAATTCTGAACTTAAATATTTATCTGTTTCTCACCCACACCTACCATATCTCTTCTTAAGATATAGATTAAACCACTGGAGTCTTATGGATTACTTTTATGCTCCCTGCTGAGCTTCAAAAGATTGGTACCCATTCACTTGCATTATTTGGACCTACAGAGCTGAGATATTCTTCTAAAAATCTTAATTTGTGTTCAGCAGAAGAAAGAAAGTCATACACATCTGAGATGGCATGAGGGTGAGTAAATGACGAAAGAATTTTCTTTTTTTGGTGAACTATCCCTTTAAAGCACTTATTAATCTTGATTAATGTTAAATTTTAAATTATATACTAATAAATTCTTTACATTAAAAGTTGTATGTTTTAACAATAGGTAATGCATTATAAACTAACCTTAACTAACAATGATCAATAGTGTATTTAGGGATGAACATAAACCAAGATTAATAAATGATATAAAAAATATATATTGTGCGTTGTTAGTTCATGATACCTGCAATCGACTGGCCATAGATAACATGACGTATGCTCTACTTGTCCGGTCATGAATATCTTTATTAACACGGCTTTGGAGTTCATTAGCAAAGGACAGCACATCAAAGAATGCTTGAGCAACTGAACCGACATCCGAACAGTGATGTACTGAGAAAGTATTTCTCCCTCTAGATCTACTGACTTCTCAAATCTCAATAAAGTCTGAATGTCAAGCCTGAAGTCAAATATTGGGTCAAGTTAAGTGAATCTCAAACATGAGTTTCCATGTCTGGTATAGGATACTGTGGCCACACACACACACACACTCACACACACACATTACCCCTGCTGTGAAAACGGCAGCGTTCCCCCCCTCCAGCATCTCCTCCAGCTCTTCATCAGTTGTGGCTTTACCAGCTAGAGTGAGAAGCAGAACAAAACTGAGTAAAAGACAGAAAAGAGGAATAGCACAATGACAGTTTTACACGCTTCAACCTCAAGCCTGAGAAAGAAAAACTTTTTACACTGTACATTGTAGGGAGGCTGAGTTGTGCACCATTCAGAAATTAGTTGAAAATGCCTTTTAAATTCTAATTCAATTCCTGAACTTAGCCAGCAAACAGGATGTTGAATTATAATTTGAATTTGAATTAAAGGAAGTAGAATTAAAATGGAATAAAACTTAAAGAAATTCATATAGGTGTAACAGCTGTAAAAGTCATTTTTAATAATATATCCAACATACAGTGTATTGCAGGAATTAATATATATATATATATATATATATATATATATATATATATATATATATATATATATATATATTAATAACTATATATTTTTAAATTATGTAAACTACATATATTAATAACAAACATATTAATAATCAATGCTTTAAATGGCAATTTAGTTTTTTATTTATATTTAATATAGATAAAATATTAACGAAAATCAGACCCAAATTGGGATTTCTTTTTCATCAGAAATGATGTCTACCTTATATAGCTAGATAAAGAATTGTACAAAGTACCATAATGTCTATTCTAGACTATGGTGATATTATATATACGCATGCAAGCCAGTCTTTATTACGTAAATTAGATTCTGTTTATCGTGCCTCGATTCGTTTTATAACAGATGCCAATTCTTATACCCATCATTGTATATTATATGCTTTATTGGGATGGTCATCACTCTACCATAGAAGGAAAACACATATGCTCATCTTTGTTGTTAAGGCATTATTAAGTAAATTACCAAAGTATATTTGTAACTTGTTAACTTACAATCATCACAGCCATAACACAAGATCAGTGGAAAGATTAAATTTATTAGTGCCGAGAGTACGTACAGAAATTGGAAAAACCTTGTTTGCTCATTTTGCCCCATGGATCTGGAATAAAATGCAGGATGTCCTTAGCTTAAAATCTCTACCTACTTTAACTAATTTTAAAAAACTTTTATATTTGGGGGCCTGGGTAGCTCAGTGGTAAAAGACACTGGCTACCACCCCTGGAGTTCGCTAGTTCAAATCCCAGGGCGTACCTGAGTGACTCCAGCCAGGTCTCCTAAGCAACCATTTGGCCCGGTTGCTAGGGAGGGTAGAATCACATGGGGTAACCTCTTCATGGTCACTATAATGTGGTTCGTTCTCGATGGGGCGCGTGGTGAGTTGAGCGTGGTTGCCGCAGTGGATGGCATGAAGCCTCCACATGCGCTATGTCTCCGTGGTAACGCACTCAACAAGCCACGTGATAAGATGCACGGATTGATGGTCTCAGATGCGGAGGTAACTGGGATTTGTCCTCCGCCACCCAGATTGAGGCGAATCACTACACGACCACAAAGACTTAAAAGCACACTGGGAATAGGGAATTCCACATTGGGTGAAAAAGGGGAAAAATCTCCCCCCCTCCCCAAAAAACACTTTTATATTTCAGTTTTAAAGAAACATGTACTTGTTTGTTGTAGTTTCTCTTTTTTTGTTGTTGTTGTGTTGTTGTTGTTGTTGTGTGGAATGTGTTTTATTATTGTATTTTTATTGCTTTTATTGTAACTATGTATGTAAGCCACTATCTTGACCAGGACTCCCTGGAAGAAGAGATCATGTATCTCAATGGGAACTTCCTGGTTAAATAAAGGATAAATACAATTTTATTTAAATGTATATTTCATTATATTTAATACGTTTACTTTAACATTTAATACATTTATGTTTTAATAGATTAAATAAAATTTTATAACACCTTATTTCACAGAATGCTTTAATTTACCCAAAAATCTTCAAAAAGAAGCTAATTAGCGTGTACACATCAGGGAATAAATAAAGCAAATTAGTCAAAAATGTATTATGTATTTATTATGTGTGGTGTATTTGTAATTTATATATAATAAAATTCCTCTGTTGTGACTGTTGAATTTCTTTTAATTATAATTCAGTAAATTCACCTTTTGAGTGGGTGTGGCCAATTCACAATGCAACTTATTTATTTCAAGAGCCAATTCTTAAATTCTGAATTTCACCCAACCCTGGTGGGAGGCTGAATTTACTGTTAATCCTGTAGTGAAAAACAAACTGCACTGAAACAAGTGTGCGGGTGAGTATATTTATGTGACACTTACTGATCTCTAATTGTCTCTGAATGCGACCTTTGCTCTTCTCTCTGAAGTCCACCTGAGCTTCACTGTATTTAGTCATCACATCAACAAACTTCCTGGAAAGAATAGCATGCTGGCACGGGCAAACATGAGCGCAGAGTTAATAGAGCATTAAAGTGTGTGCGCATGTATGTGACAAGCTAGGACGCTGACTCACTTGTGATTTGCGTATTCTCATGTCAGCCGATACTCTTTCCATTTCTTCAGTCTCAAGATTTCTTTCAATGGCTACAAACACACAATGTAAACATTGCTTTAATAAAGATGGATGTGGCATATAAATCACACCATTATGGGGCAGCAGTATTTGAACAGCAATAACAAGTTCTTTGTGTACAATTTTATTGACCTATTGAGAAAACCACAAAGCAGGCAAGGCTATATGTAGGGAAACTTACTCTTCAGTTTGTTACGAGCATTGTTGGCCATTTTCTTGATTTCGTTAGTTAGTGCCTCCAAATCATCCTGTGTTTCTGTAGACAAAGAAGAAAACAGAAACTGAGGAAATGTATAATAGTGGATAAAGGAATAAGAGATTAGAATAGCACTGTTTTATATGTGTTAAAGTCAATATGAAATGGCATTTTATTTTTTATTTTTTAGGACCTAATCAAGAAAAGTCAGCACTCAATAACAAAAAAAACCCAGACCTTCCAAAAACACTACCAGCACCCACTTTTGAGGAGTTCTTTGACCATGACATGGAGGTTAAAAGGGTCATGACATGCTTAATTTTATTATTAATTTTTTTATGTTCCTTGAGGTTCACTTATAATATTAGTAAAGTATTTTGTATTATAATGTAATATATAATTATATATATATATATATATATATATATATATATATATATATATATATATATATATATATATATATATATATGTATTAATATTAGTCATATATTTGTAAAACATGATCATTTTCCACCCTCATTCTGACCCTTTGTCAGAAACGCTCTGTTTTTTGTTTTTTTTTGCTGCCTTTTCTTTAAGAATTGACAGTACACGACCACTGTTATGATTGGCTCTCTGCTCTTGACTGACCTGCTCTCTCTTTGTCATCTCACTGCTCACTGCTCACTGCTACTGGGCGGGCTATGGATGTGATTAAAGGTAAAGTAGGCGTTGATGTGTTGAGGCGGTCAGGTGCAAATGTCTACCACAATGTGACATCACAATGTGGAGGCAGTAGAGAACAAGCCGCTTTGGCAGCTTGGTTTTAAAAAAATGCTCTTTTTGCAGTGAGTGGGAAGTTTTGAGTTCTAAAACTTACAGAATGTTTTTATTGTCACGGTCCGGTCACCTTGTCAGGTTTAGGTTCTACCTGACGGGACCGTGGTAGAATCAGCCTGCCTTTGTTTTTTGTGTTCCCCCTTTGTGCAAGCGCATGGGTCCGGTTGTTTGGACCGTCGTGCACACACCACCGCTGTGCGCTCTCAGGTGATGTCATAGTTCTGTCAACCGGTCAGGTTGGGTTTTGCCTGACGAGGACCATGACATCATCGTCCCCTGTCTGTATTGTGTTTCATGTTCGTGTTTTGTGTGGGTCTGGTGGTGGGTTATTGCTGTGCACAGTTTGCCCTCCGGTGATGTCACGGTCATGGCACCTTGCCAGGTTGCATGTTCGCCTTATGAGGACCGTGGCATCATCGTTCCCTTGTCTGTTTCTGTCAAAGGGTGTTTACATTTTTCCCTTATGTGTTTCAGGGGTTGCTGGCATGCTGAATCACATTTCCATGGGAATTCTGATAGTTTCCATGGGAATGCTGATTATTACAGCGTGCGAGCGACACCTGCCCCGTGTTTGTTTCTCTTATTTATACCCCGCATGTGTCACGTCCAATGTCGGATCATTGTCTACTGTGGTGTACTGTGGTGTTACTTTGACCATGGTGTTAGCTGTCTTGTCTAACATTCCTCACTTGTGCAGTTAGAGCGGGCTCATGTATCTGTAGGATCAGCCGTCAGCTGCCGGCATTGGAAATGCCTGTCTGTCACTCCCTCGTTGCCAGTGGCTTGTTGGATCAGCCATCTGCGGCCAGCGCTGGAAGTGCCCTTCAGTTATTTACATTTTGAGTTTCATCAATAAATCCTATTGACTGTATTCCTCTGCTTTTGGGTCCTGTCTTCCCACACACGTGACATTTATAGCACAATGACCTCTTATATGTCAAAAGATCAAGGAAAATTTGACCCCTTTACAGGTCACGTTCACTCTCGAAAGCATCTCAACGTGTCCCAATGTTAACACTCATTTTTAAATCCATAGTTATTTGTTATTAATGATGTAATTTTTATAACATTAACATTTACCGAAATGAAAGTACTGTGTAAACTTTTGGTAAGATTTTAGAATGACTACATTACCTACAAGTAGCATAAAACAATGCCTAAATAGCTATTTCACAAGTTCACTGGTTCAAATAGTCCTTGAGCGCCTAAAGGTAAACAAATCTTACTTTGGTCTGATGTTGGTGCAGACAGAATAACTGAGTAAAGTTTCTTCACTTCGGCCACATTCTCATCAATCTTATCAATACTGTTCCTGATGTCTTCAATCTGAAAAAAAAAAAAAAAAGAAAGAAACAAGGTCACTCGAAAATGCACAAACACCACAATGACTCACACTCATTCAAAGCACAAAATGTATTTACACAAACACTTTGTAATATATTAAAGGGCGTGCCTGGGCGAAGAATTCATCCATGAAAGCAGGGTTGTCCACAGCGATTTCGACATCATCATCATCATGATCACATGTCTGCAACACACAATGTAAGACGTGCTGTATATCAGAAATGTTTTAGAAAATACTACACATATTAAAAAATATGTAGACCAGATAAAATTAGGAACCCTGAAGAGCAACAAACAGGGGCTGTGACATCATTAATGTGATGTAGTATATTAAATAGGGCTGAACGATTTGAACAAAAAAATCTAATTTTGATTCTTTTGAAACATATTGCGATTTAAACTGTGATATGATCATTAGCATTAAAAAAATGGGCCACTTCTATTCAAATGAATGGGAAAAATTGGAACGCCCAACGGTCAACAGGTGTAGAAAGGAGGTCCCGCCTTACAGGTAAAAGAGCCAATCACCTTTTAGATACAGACACTGCCTGCCAATCAACTCGAGAATGCACATGCGCATTAGCTATACAAGCTGGATAAACTGTGTTTTTTTTTTTGCGCAATCTGAATTAAAAAAGAAAAGAATTTATGATTGCAGTGTTGACACGTTATACTGCTGATTTGAAATATGTTCTTTGATCATAATTTTGACCAACCGTTTTGAAGAATTAGGTGTTCCCCCATTTAAGTAGATAGGAGCTGATCTTTCATGACTGGAAATAGCTTCCCCGAGAGTTTCCAAAGATGGCCGCCAGTGGACTGAGTTGCTAGAAAGACTTTGTCAGTGAGTGCAGACTATTTATTTATGTAATTAAAGTGCAGCCCTTGCGGTTTGATAAATATTTGGATTAATCATTCAGCCCTAATATTGACTACTTAAATAAGATATGTAATTACTTTTTGTAACAAGGTTAAGGATGGGAAAGGAGGAGGTGGGAACTGACTGAACAGTCAAAATAATATTTAATTTAAACAAAAAGACACACAACACAAACACACATGGCAGCTGCATGTGGCTCTGCCGCGTTCCGCTGCACTTATCCCTCTCCTCGGCCGATTAGCCCAATTGGGGGCCGGGCGTGCATAGTCACGGCCTGGCCCCACCCTCCTCCTCGTCACACTTTTAATCCCTATTGATGAAGCATCTAGAGGAGGAATGTCCTGGTAAATCTCTGAAACAGCTTAAAATGAAAGGTAAATTCCAGTTGCATGCTGCCCCTGGTACTAGGATATGATCTTTGGGTGGGCATCTTGACCTTTAGGGTGGGCAATAGGCTCCCTCCTCGTCTGACTGGGGGAGTCCCCTTTGGTAATTTTGTTGTCCGACTGGCAGGGCACAAGGAAAATGTTGTGCCCCCCCAAGTCAGTAAATAATAATAGTAAATAATGCTGTATTGTATTTGCAGACTGTCACATGAGGTCTATCTTATATGTATGGTCCTGTATAGTGGAGCTATCTGAGGTGTTTCATTAGAAATGTTACAAATGCCAACCTGGCTTGCACAGCATGAATATATAGCAAGCACACGTAGAGGTTTGTCTTGTGATGTTTTATGAGTAGCGTGTGGAGACCAGTGGCCTGTTTTCTCTTTCAATAATAGCTTTACTGTAAAATTGTGGCAATTTGATGCAATAGCAATCAAACATGTAAACACTAAAGCAGAGCTTTGCGCGAGATAACTTTATGACTCAAATTCAAGTCGGGAGAAATGAGGGTTGAAGTCCGATTGAAATCACACCTTGTTTCCTTTATGACAGTGAGGATTTACTTAGAGTCATCAAACTTGTGGTTCTGTCACTCACACACACACTGCACTAGAGCTCCACATGCGCACAAACACACAACCACCATGACAATGATGGCCACAGTTACCAGTTTTACTGTAGTAAGAAAAACTACATTTTTACATTTCTGAAGAAAATGTAAGTGGTGCTTGCCTATGCAAAAGTCGACTGCACAATGCTAAGGTGTTGTGGGTGGTTGCCAGGGCATTTCTATACAGCTCTAGGTTTCTGAGTGGTTTTAAGTGTGCTGCTATGCATTTGCAAAGGTGATGTGGGTGGTTGCTGGGAAGTTGCTAAGGTGCTGATTGTGGTTGCTTTTTGGCCCAAGTCAAAAGAGCCCACTTCCAAGTCTCAATAGGCACTTTTCTTCCATTGGGCTGAATGTTTTTCTTTGCGAAACCTTGCCATTCCATATTGATCCAGGCTCGTTGACACAGTTATTGTTCCAACTGTTTCAAACACAGGATAAGAATGGACTAACTTAGCAACTGACCAATCGTGAGTCACCATGTCACTAAAGACATTCCACCAGCACGGTTCTCCCCGTCTTGATTACGGTTTAGTTTACAATTCTAATAAATCCCAGAAAACGATTTGTAATCATACTGTACCGAACCGTGCTCAAGTGGAAATGCTACTGGAACCATTACTCACCATTCTCAGAACTGTTTGAACCGATGGTGGAAAAGCACATTATGATATGCCTTATGATACTGTTCCCTATAGATCGGCATTGGATCTGTTTTTAGAGTTTGGGGTTGTTCAAAACCCTAACCGTAAAAGTATGAACAATAGCAATACGACCGACAGATAGACGGATAGACGAATAGACAGGTAGACAGGTAGACAGGTAGGTAGATAGATAGATAGATAGATAGATAGATAGATAGATAGATAGATAGATAGATAGAGTCGTGCTCAAAAGTTTACATACCCTGGCAGAAATTGTGAAATTTTGGCATTGATTTTGAAAATATGACTGATCATGCAAAAAAAACTGTCTTTTATTTAAGGATAGTGATCATATGAAGCAATTTATCATCACATAGTTGTTTGGCTCCTTTTTAAATTATAATGATAACAGAAATCACCCAAATGGCCCTGATCAAAAGTTTACATACACTTGAATGTTTGGCCTTGTTACAGACAAACATGGTGACACACACAGTGACACACACGGGTTTATATGTCAATTAAAGCTTAATTTCCCACACCTGTGGCTTTTTAAATTGCAATTAGTGTCTGTGTATAAATGAGTTTGTTAGCTCTCACGTGGATGCACTGAGCAGGCTAGATACTGAGCCATGGGGAGCAGAAAAGAACTGTCAAAAGACCTGCGTAACAAGATAATGGAACTTTATAAAGATGGAAAAGGATATAAAAAGATATCCAAAGCCTTGAAAATGCCAGTCAGTACTGTTCAATCACTTATTAAAAAATTGAAATTTCGGGGATCTTTTGATACCAAGCCAAGGTCATGTAGACCAAGAAAGATTTCAGCCACAACTGCCAGAATAATTAATCGGGATACAAAGAAAAACCCACAGGTAACCTCAGGAGAAATACAGGCTGCTCTGGAAAAAGACCGTGTGGTTGTTTCAAGGAGCACAATACGACGATACTTGAACAAAAATGAGCTGCATGGTTGAGTTGCCAGAAAGAAGCCTTTACTGCGCCAATGCCACAAAAAAGTCCGGTTACAATAAGCCCAACATCACCTTGACACACCTCACAGCTTCTGGCACTGTAATTTGGATTGACGAGACCAAAATAGAGCTTTATGGCCACATCCAGAAAATGTGCATTCTTCTGCACGAAAGCTGCGCATGGGACGCTCTTGGACTTTCCAGCATGACAATGACCCTAAGCACAAGGCCAAGTTGACCCTCCAGTGGTTACAGCAGAAAAAGGTGAAGGTTCTGGAGAGGCCATCACAGTCTCCTGACCTTAATATCATTGAGCCACTCTGGGGAGATCTCAAACGTGCAGTTCATGCAAGACGACCAAAGACTTTGCATGACCTGGAGGCATTTTGCCAAGACGAATGGGCAGCTATACCATCTGCAAGAATTATAATGACCTTGAATGTGGAGCGAGAATTGCCCTGTGACTCCAAGAGCTCTGGTTACATTAAAGCGTATCATTCTGCATTTGGAATGAAGCTTTTTTTTTTCTTACTTTTCTTACTTTGATAGTTTTGTGCGATAACACATTATAGTTATTTAGCCTATTTATTTGTTGAATATTCTTAAGTTAACCTGTTAAAAGGCTGTGCTTAGCATTCATATATCCCTATGAAATACCTCTGATTGGGTCACATGGACATAATGCAAAAACAAATCCTAATTAGTATTTTGTCTTGTTTTTCAGTAAACATTTCTAAACATTCTTAAAACAAGATTTACTTGACATGCAAAATTGCATAAGATATTATGTCTAAACAAAATTTAGTAAGGTATATGCTTAAAACAAGAAAAAACTTTAATGGATTAAGAAAAATAAACTTTATTCAAAGGGAAAACATGTTTATTTTTGTTACCACATTAGATTTTTTTAAAGCATAAAGTTCACCTAATTTTGACAGATTTCACTAAATATCTTAATATCTTATGTTTTGATATTTTTACTGGAAAGCAAGTCAAAAATATCAAATAAGGATTTTTTTGCTGTGCTATTATACATGGATTCCTTTCATAGTCGACTAATAGCTCAGACTATGGATGTCAATTTTCTTTTTCTTTCTTTTTTCTTTCCTTTTTCACCCAATTTGGAATGCCCAATTCCCAGTGCGCTTTTTAAGTTCTCGTGGTCGCGTAGTGATTCACCTCAATCCGGGTGGCGGAGGACGAATCCCAGTTGCCTCCGCGTCTGAGACCATCAACCTGCGCATCTTATCATGTGGCTTGTTGAGCGCGTTACCATGGAGACATAGCACGTGTGGAGGCTTCACACCATCCACCGCAGCATACTTGCTCAACTCACCACGCGCCCCACTGTGAACGAACCACATTATAGCGACTATGAGGAGGTTACCCCATGTGACTCTACCCTCCCTAGCAACCGGGCCAATTTGGTTGCTTAGGAGACGTGGCTGGAGACGCTCAGCACACCCTGGGATTCGAACTAGCGAACTAGTGAACTGGGGTGGTAGCCAGCATCTTTTACCACTGAGCTACCCAGGCCCCCGGATGTCAATTTTCAGACATTTTCATAATCGATCGTCGTGGAAATTAACGATCAAGTAATTGATTAATCGTTAACGTTTATATCGCAAAACACACATGGAGGACTCCAAATAACATGTGCTTGTAGCCTACTGTTTATATATAATATAAATTAATAAACTTAAGAAATGCAAGTATTGGCATTTTCCTCTTAAAATATTCTTAGTTCAGTTATTTTAATAATTGTTTAATTACTGTTAATGAATTACTGTTAAACATAACTGAATATATATAACTTGTATACATATTTGAGTTTATTAAAACTTCACATTTTGGATCGTGGAATATTTCGGACCTTTGGATAAAATTTTTTTTATGGAAATTACGTGAAATAATAACACACTGTGTAAACACAGTACATAACATATCACTTCTCCGGTGATGGTGAGATGTCAGCTGAATGTGCTTTACTGGCGATCACTGACGTAACTGTAGGTTGGGATGAAACTAGGAGATCAACCGTGCTTGTTGTCATGTTGTACTTTAACACACTATCAAGGTGTGCGCAGAAAACAAATGTTCATTTATAGAGAAACGCTACAACACTGTTTAAATTGAGCATGTCTGATCTGGGCGGCTCTTCTTCCGTGAACCGGAGAAAACATGACATGCAGCCCCAAGCGCCCTCTAGCGGCTGGTAACTGTATAGACAGCCTGCTGTCATAATTGAACACATTTGTCCTGAAATTAATTAATCAACGATTAGCTTAATCGATCAAAATTTTTATGACAATTAATTGATTTTCGATTAATCATTAACATCCCTAGGTCAGACAACACATTGACTAATCAATTATGAAAATTGGTAGTTTTCCACATCTCTACCTTTTATTACAGAGTGAAAGAATCGTCATGTCGGACACAACTGTTCTTCAATAAACATTTCTTTCAAAACAAAAAGGGGTGTTAACACGGCTAAATAAAACACCAAATCGAAATAGAATCACAATATACACTACCGGTCAAAAGTTTTGAAAGACTTGACTGAAATGTTTCTCATGATCTTAAAAATCTTTTGATTGCTTAAATGTTTGAAATTAGTTTTGTAGACAAAAATATAATTGTGCCAACATATTTATTTATTTCATTACAAAACTAAGATTTAATTAAAAAAAAATTTGGGAAATTGATGACTTGGACCAAATAATAAAGAAAAGCAGCCAATAAGTGCCCAACATAGATGGGAACTCCTTCAATACTGTTTAAAAAGCATCCCAGGGTGATACCTCAAGAAGTTGGTTGAGAAAATGTCAAGAGTACATGTCTGCAAATTCTAGGCAAAGGGTGACTACTTTGAAGATGCTAAAATATAACACAGTTTTGATTTATTTTGGATTTTTAGTCACAACATAATTCCCATAGTTTCATTTATGTTATTCCATAGTTTTGATGACTTTAATATTATTTTAAATTGTGAAGAAAAAAAATTATAATAAAGAATAAGTGTTTCAAAATGTTTGAATACACAACATCACTGGGACCCATCATTCAAGCACATGGATTCTCTTACCACTGTTACGCTGATGACACGCAACTCTACTTGTCTTTCCAGCCCGACGACACCACAGTGACTGCTCGAATTTCTGCCTACCTGGCGGACATCTCGGCCTGGATGAAGGAGCACCACCTGCAACTCAACCCAGCCAAGACCGAACTCCTTGTCTTTCCAGCCAACCCTGCTGTTGAACACAACATCACCGCGCAGCTGGGTGCAACTACAGTAACGCCTTCCAAATCGGTCAGAAATCTAGGGGTAACCATCGACAACAGACTAAATTTCACAGACCACATCTCAAAGACCGCAAGATCATGTAGATTTACACTCTACAATATTGGGAAGATAAGACCCTTCCTCTCTGAACATGCCACACAACTGCTTGTCCAGTCACTTGTCATAACTAGACTGGACTACTGTAACGCTCTCATTGCAGGCCTCCCTGCATGTGCAACTAGACCCCTCCAAATGATCCAGAATGCAGCAGCACGTCTGGTCTTTAATGAACCAAAGAGAGCACGTTACACCACTCCTTGTCTCTCTTCACTGGCTACCGGTTGATGCACGTATCAAATTCAAGGCTCTGATGCTGGCATACAGAACAGTTACTGGGTCTGCTCCAGCATACCTAAAATCATTTATGCAGAGCTACGCGCCCACTAGAAGTCTGCGGTCGGCTTGTTGTACCAACACAAAGAGGCACCAAAACACTTTCCCGGACTTTCAGCTTCATCATACCACATTGGTGGAACGACCTTCCCAACTCCATCCGTGAAGCTGACTCACTTTCTGTCTTCAAAAAACGACTAAAAACACATCTTTTCCATTAGCACTTAACCAGTCATTAAAAAAATAAAAAATAAAATAAAAATAAAAATATTCTGTTTGCTTATGTTTTCCTCTCTTGTAAGTCGCTTTGGATAAAAGCGTCTGCCAAATGAATAAATGTAAATGTATATCGAATCAGCAACTACATATCGTTGTAATATTGATTTGGGAGGTCTGTGGCAATTCCCAACCCTAGTAAACAAGCCATTTCCTTTGAATGACAAAAGTTGAACTTGTTCTGGCAAAATGTAATATTGCCCATTCACCTGACAAAGAGTTTTGCTCTCTTTTCAAGTTTATTGGAAGACTTAACAATGTGTAGCCAACCCAACAGGTTTTTGTGAATTTTAAAGACACACACATATAAAGTGCACTGGAAAAGCTGTTAGCTGAGGTAAAGAGATAAGCCTACAAGAGACTTCCTGCTAAGTTTGGGAACTTGAGTTCAAGAGAGAGTGTTTCTCACTAAGAATAAGTGTAGTGAGTTCACATTAACAATGTGTTTGCAGAGTAATGTGTGTTATTTAGTGTGACCTAGAGTGTTTTTCAACTCTTTATCATGCTAAAAGGGCTGATTGGATACTTACCCAAATTGACCATGGTTACCATAGATACTAATGTTATAGAAATACAATGAAGTATAATGTGAATATGTCACTGTATTTTTTTCCCCACATTTTTAAATACTAAAGAAAAGAATGAAATGTACACAATATAAACATGCATATAAACACAAAAATGTTTTTCAATCAAATAAAAGCTTTTCTAAAGTAACATATTTTAAGATTTAATTTAAATAAACCAAGAGCTTCTCTAAAAGCAATGGGCATCGATTTTGCCCTGTCCCTTATAGACTGTAAACAAGTCTGAGGGACAGCTAAGAAACAGGTTTGGGAGGAGCAGAGATCACGTTTTGGGGAATAAAGAATTAAAAGCTGACAGATTCTGAATGGTAAAATGAATAAGAAAAAAACTCCCAGAACCAAAAAGTCTGAAAATGTGGATGGACCATGTTGTGCTTGTACAATCATTGTTCAATATCATCATGTGCTTCATCTCATGTACATTTCTATGAGAAATACACATGTCAGGGAGAGCAAAGTGCTTGTTGTCTAAACCCTCTTATTGCATTCAGAATCTGCATACCCCTTTTACTGTATATTCACCTGTCAATTCAAGCCAGTGTTCATACATGTAAAACTGTTCAGGCTGCTCTGGAAAAAGATGGTGTGGTTGTTTCAAGGAGCACAATACGACGATACTTGAACAAAAATTAGCTGCATGGTCGAGTTGCCAGAAAAAAGCCAATGCCACAAAAAAGCCTGGTTACAACATGCCTGACAACACCTTGACACGCCTCACAGCTTCTGGCACACTGTAATTTGGAGTGACGAGACCAAAATAGAGCTTTATGGTCACAACCATAAGCGCTATGTTTGGAGAGGGGTCAACAAGTATTGTGCTCCTTGAAACAACCACACCGTCTTTTTCCAGAGCAGCCTGTATTTCTTCTGAGGTTACCTGTGGGTTTTTCTTTGTATCCCGAACAATTCTTCTGGTAGTTGTGGCTGAAATCTTTCTTGGTCTACCTGACCTTGGCTTGGTATCAAGAGATCCCCAAATTTTCCATTTCTTAATAAGTGATTGAACAGTACTGACTGGCATTTTCAAGGCTTTGGATATCTTTTTATATCCTTTTCCATCTTTATAAAGTTCCATTATCTTGTTACGCAGGTCTTTTGACAGTTTTCTGCTCCCCATGGCTCAGTATCTAGCCTGCTCAGTGCATCCACGTGAGAGCTAACAAACTCATTGACTATTTATACACAAACACTAATTGCAATTTAAAAAGCCACAGGTGTGGGAAATTAACCTTTAATTGCATTTAAACCTGTGTGTGTCACCTTGTGTGTCTGTAACAAGGCCAAACATTCAAGGGTATGTAAACTTTTGATCAGGGCCATTTGGGTGATTTCTGTTATCATTATGATTTAAAAAGGAGCCAAACAACTATGTGATGTTAAATGGCTTCATACTATGTGATGATAAATGATCTCTATCCTTAAATAAAAGACAGTTTTTTTGCATGATCAGTCATATTTTTAAAATCAATGCCAAAATGTCATAATTTCTGCCAGAGTATGCAAACTTTTGAGCACAACTTTATATATATATATATATATATATATATATATATATTGTGTGTTCTGATAGTCTTGACAAAGTCACAAAGTTTGGTTCCCGTACTTAAAACTATGTGATATTTAAAAATTATTATCTACCTCTCAAAAATGACCCGATTACAACATGGCATGCACATTCATCGACATTCATGAGACAACAAACATGCATTAAATACCTTAAGATGTCTCAAACAGTGGCGGATTTAGGCATGGGTGACATGGGCAGCCACCCGGGGTGGCATCTTGCCGGGAGCACAGCCCCCCACCTCAGCACCAACAGTTGTCAGTTGAGGGTGCTATTTTGCTGCTGTTGTTTTTGACAGCTGTTTCTGCATGATGTCGGCCTCAATAAAGCTAATTTGGTATCTGTGGAGTGCGGAATTTTGGAAAGAGGAGGCATGGCTAATTCAACGGCTCAGTGTCGTGGAAGTACAATGGCTAAAATCACTTATAGCAACTTTAATTTATTTATTTAATATGGACCCTTAATAAAAAAAATAATAATCTAACACTCGAGATGGGTAATACTATTATGGTAGCAACTTTGTTGTTGTTACCATAATTTTAGTAACTATGGTGGTGGTTACCATGGCAAACATATGTAGCGTGAGTTCCCGGAAAGATTTTTTTTTTTGTCACACTCACACAGAGTTCCCGGAAAGATTTTTTTTTATTTTTTTTTTTTGTCACACTCATACAGAGTTCCCTCTCAGCTGTTCCATGTCCCACAGTTCCTTTAGCTCTCCAAGAAGAGCACCATTCTGAGTGCGTGTGCATGCGTGTGTACTTACCATATAATACTCTTACTGTATATACACACAAAAAAGTGTTGAACAGCAGCCACGCCAAGTTAAACATCACAGAGGAGACAGAGAGATCATTTATAAGTCATTTATTGAGGGGTTGGTACGGAAGATGTATTTCTCTTAACAGGATTTCCTACACTGAAGAGAGTCACATGCAGACATGTCCCTGGCAATTGTTATTAGTGGCGTTTACTGAGGCAGGCATCACTATTCCTATTGCTTATGCTTAGGGTTAGGGATATGAACAAAGTCCTAACCCCATTTGTGCTGCAGACATGAATAATAAGATTTTTCTCCTGCCACACAATTAAATAGAGGTGAAAAAATCCCATAGATTTACGAACATAAGGAGAGACCTGAGCCATATTTAGGGATCAGAATATCACAGAGTCTTGGGGTAGGCTCGTTTGACTTGGGCCAGCAACCACCTAGCAATGCCCTAGCAACCACCCAGAACACCCTAGCAACTGCATAACAATAGAGTGGCAACCACCTACAACACAGGAAAGCATCACTCACATTGTCTTCTGAAAAAGTAAAAATCTACTCTTATTTCTGTTACTTTCAAAATAACAAAGATTAAAGGGAGACACAGAGGACACAGAAACAGAGCGAGCAAGAGAGATTTTCTGTATGCAAAACAGCACGGAAACACAACTCTGACAATTGTAAATAAGGTTCAGTCATAAACACATACGCACCCAAGTTTCTCTTCTCAACTCAAAGTTGTCTGCCAGTGTGTGTGTGTGTGTGTGTGTGTGTGTGTGTGTGTGTGTGTGTGTGTGTGTGTATAAATTAAGAGACCACTGCAAAATTATCAGTTGCTCTGGATTTACTATTTATAGGTATGTGTTTGTGTTTGAGTAAAAGTTTTGTTATATTCTATAAATTACTGACAACATTTTTTCCCAAATTCCAACTAAAAATATTGTCATTTAGAGCATTTATTTGCAGAAAATGACAACTGGTCAAAATAACAAAAGATGCAGTGTTTTCAGACCTCGAATAATGCAAAGAAAACAAGTTCATATTAATTTTTAAACAACACAATACTAATGTTTTAACTTAGGAAGAGTTCAGAAATCAATATTTAGTGGAATAACCTTGGTTTTCAATCACAGCTTTCATGCATCTTGGCGTGCTCTCTACCAGTCTTTCACATTGCTGTTGCAAAAATTCAAGCAGCTTGGCTTTGTTTGATGTCTTGTGGCCATCCATCTTCCTCTTCCAGAGGTTTTCAATTCCAGAGATTTTCAATGGGGTTCAGGTCTGGAGATTGGGCTGGCCATGACAAGGTCTTGATCCGGTGGTCCTTCATCCACACCTTGATTGACCTGGCTGTGTTGCATGGAGCATTGTCCTGCTGGAAAAACTAGTCCTCAGAGTTGGGGAACATTGTCAGAGCAGAAGGAAGCAAGTTTTCTTCCAGGATAACCTTGTACGTGGATTGATTCATGCGTCCTTCACAAAGGTGAATCTGCCCGATTCCAGCCTTGATAAAGCACCTCCAGATCATCACCGATCCTCCACCTGGTCGTCTAATGGTTAGACGGAGACCTGGAGAGGCCTTCAAGCCACAGTGTCTCGCACCCACTATGAAATTTGGTGGAGAATCTGTGATGATCTGGGGGTGTTTTAGTAAGACTGGAATCAGGCAGATTCATCCACAAGCCATCAAACAAAGCCGAGCTGCTTGAATTTTTGCGCCATGAGTGGCATAAATTCACCCAACAGCAATGTGAAAGACTGGTAGAGAGCACACCAAGACGCATGAAAACTGTGATTGAAAATCAGGGTTATTCCACCAAATATTGATTTTTTATCTCCTCTTAAGTTAAAACATTAGTATTGTGTTGTTTAAAAATGTATATGAACTTGTTTTCTTTGCATTATTCGAGGTCTAAAAATACTGCATCTTTTTTGTTATTTTGACCAGTTGTCATTTTCTGCAAATAAATGCTGTAAATAACAATATTTTTATTTGTACTTTATAGAATTAAAAACAAAAACATTTTACTCAAACACGTCTATAAATAGTAAATCCAGAGAAACTGATAATTTTGCAGTGGTCTCTTAATTACTTCCAGAGCTGAATATCAATATAGTCAAATATTTCCCACATATATACAGTACACACACACACACACACACACACACACACATATATATATGTATATATATATATATATATATATATATATATATATATATATCATATATGTAGTGCCGTGTTACTAAGTGGAAAAAAACATGATAGTTTCATGGTAAATGTCCAAAAACTTGGTAGTGGTACTTGTTGGTACTTTTTAGTTACAAAATGAATGTCAAACGCAGTCTACTTTATTACTACTACTTATTATCAATAAGCATTTCTACTTGAAGAATACCATGGCAAAGTCTACTTTGATCAGTTTCATCAATTAAGCACTAGTACTTCAAGGTAATTTATTTCATGGTAGTACCATGTGCAAACAAACATTGAAGTACCATGGCGTGTTTTTGATAGTGTAGCTACAGCATGAATGGGTAAGTCTACTTTAAAGTAATATTCCGGGTTCAATACAAGTTGAGCTCAATTGAGAGCATTTGTGGCATAATGTTGATTACCACAAAAAAAATTATTTCGACTTGTTCCTCCTTTTCTTAAAATAAAAAAAGAAAAAAGGCCAGAATCTGGGTTACAGTGAGACACTTACAATGTAATTAAACTGGGCCAATTTTTTCAATGGTTTAAAGGCAGAAATGTGAAGCTTTAAAAGCACTTACATTCATTCTTCTGTTAAAAGTTGTGTGTATTATTTGAGTTGTAAAGTTGTAAAATTAGTGTTTACCAGGATTACAGGGCTTTCGGCGAACAAAGTTTTACAATTTGATATACAGTAACTTTTATTTTTTTAATCCCCTTTTTTTTCCAATTTGGAATGCCCAGTTCCCACTACTTATTAGGTCCTCGTGGTGGCGTGGTTACTCACCTCAATCCAGGTGGCAGAGGACAAGTCTCAGTTGCCTCCACTTCTGAGACCGTCAATCCATGCATCTTATCACGTGGCTTGCTGTGCATGACACCGCGGAGACTCCGCATGTGGAGGCTCATGCTACTTTCCGCGATCCACGCACAACTTACCACACGCTCCATTGAGAGCAAGAACCACAAATCGTGACCACGAGGAGGTAACCCCATGTGACTCTACCCTCCCTAGCAACCGGGCCAATTTGGTTGCTTAAGAGTCCTGGCTGGAGTCACTCAGCACACCCTGGATTCGAACTTGCGACTCCAGGGGTGGTAGTCAGCGTCTTTACTTGCTGAGCTACCCAGGCCCCCGATATACAGTACCTTTACACAGAAAACATTAGTTAGCAATTTTATCACACTCAAATCATGTTAGCACGTATAACGTTTACATCTTGAGGCTATACTTTTGAAGCAGTTAGTATTGTAACCTTTACGGTTTGGCCCCCTTCACTTTCATTGTAAGTGCCTCACTGTAACCCAGATTTTCACTTTTTTTTTTTTTTTTTTTTTTTAAGAAAAGGAGGGAAGAGTATAAATGTATATTTGTGGTAATCAATATTAGGCCACAAATGCTGTCTATTGATCTTAACTTGTATTGAATCCGGAATATTCCTTTAATCTATTATATCAGTACTAAGTCATTTGTATACCAAGAAACTTCAGAGAATTCTCTGGTAACAATGGTATTTTCTGTTAGTGTAGCAACAGAATAAATGGCAAATTTGGTCTATTTCAAGTCTACTCTGTTTTAACAATTAGCATCTGAGTCATAAACATGTATGTTGTCGCATGATGTAAGATGAAGATCAGCATCCTCATCATCCCCCTCCCCCCAGAGCCTTGTGGCCCTTGCCCCCCCTTCCTGAGTCAGGTGACCACATCAGCTGTTTTACACTGTGTACTCTCCCCTATTCACTCCTCAAGAGGTGATACCATATCTAATATAGCACTGCTGGATATTCATTAACAGACTCTTGCTATTTTAACTTTACAAGCAGGCTATTATTATTCACCTGGGGTGTAACTCTTATATGTGTGAGCAGAAGTGTTTGGTGTAAAAGTTACTGTGTGATTTTGGTCATGCTGTGAGCATTATTCTGCACTGTTGAATGCGAAATGGAGGTTTTCTTAGACAAACTCTATTACGTAATGTCATTCACATACAATTCGAATCCCAGTAGCCTGGATGTCACTTCTGAATGGGAAGAATACACGCAAATTTCAGACCGAACACGTGATGCGCTGACATATAATAAAATAAAATAAATAAATAAATAAATAGCAAGACGCAGCGGAGTCTCGCGACGCGTTTCTTACAATTTTAAAGTTATTTTTTAACTTAACACGGCATCTAAAAAACGCCGAAAAACTATTTAAAACGCGTTCGGTGTGAACGGCCCCTTCTGCTTTTACAAAACAAGAACTATAACCCCACACTTACCGCCTTTAGTTGTTCCAATCGGTCCTTCATCTTTAAATATGTTCGTTGGCACTATCCAACAATAAAATAAATAAATAAATAATGAATAGAAAGAAAAAAAAAAAGAAAAAAGAAAACTCTAGTTGAATTATGAATTCCTCTGTAAAATTATCGTCAAGCCCGGCTGGGCAGCGGATCCCGCAGTCGTGAAGTCTGGATGCGTTCTCTTAAACTCTGAGATCCGCGTATTCCTCCTCGAATGAGACCTGTTTTTCTCAGAATGGTCCATGCAATATGGCTGCTCTTCATCGAACCAGTAGTTTTTTTTTTTTCTCCTCTAAATCTATCCGCTCAGAGGATTAAAACAACAGTTGTGTTCAGTCTGTTTAATCTGTCTTCCTCCCTCTCCCTCTCTTTTCTGTTTATAATCAGTCTGAAAAGAACTGCTCTCTCTCTCTCTCTCTCTCACCTATGCAATAAACCCTATTGCACTGAACAGCCCACGGTCACGCCCAGTACATGCCCTGTACCTGTAGGCCCTGTATTTTAGAACTCCGTGGTACAGACCCCAAGAGTGTTACATTTATTCGTCTGAATTTATTAATAACCAAAGTTACTTGTGTTCATTGCATCCACTAGTAAAAATTATATTTGCAGGTAAATATGAATTATTCCAGTAATGACCAGTGTAGCTATCTCCTCAGGGGCTAAAGGTACACCTTTAGTAAAATGTGCTTTTTTTCTGGTCACAAAGTTGATCAAGATTAAAGGTGCACTCAGTAATTTTTTCCTCATTAAAAAAGTTTCACTCCTAAAGACATGAATTGTAATTTTACAACATATATAGGAAGTCATGACCACTTACATTAAAATGAAGACTCCAGTCACATCAGTAACCTTATAAAAGCTGTTTTATTCTTCATGGAGAGGGTCCGCACATGGGGGCTGCCATATTAGAATCACATGACCAGCCGAACACTACTCACTTAATCTCAGTAACCGTCCTGTTATTTGACACTTTCACTCACTGATTAAAGTAATCATGACTGACTGTGAATACTACATTTCTACAATGGCATCTGAAACTGAAAACTATTGATTTTAAATGATGCTGCATCCAAGCCGCTAGGTGTCAGTGTAAGTCCAAGATGACACAAAGACAAAATGTACTGAGTGCACCTTTAAAAAAAAAAAAAATTTTTAAATGAATTTTTATTGAAAAGTAATGCAGCAGCATAATTTGTGTGAAAAGAAATAATAATGGAAGTTTGTTTTGAATAAAAACAAATAAAAATGTAAAGGTGGCGAGGGAGGTTATAGTGATATCATGTAAATATTGGGACATTAGATAAAGGGCAAAATTTGTAAACGATGGCAAATAACGTTTGAGAGAGCAAGATGCTTTTTGAGTAAAAAATTAAGACAATGCTTATTCAAAATAACCACTTCAGAAAAGGGTTAACCATTTTCCTAAGAAATCTATTCGCCCCACTTAAAGGTGCACTCAGTACCTTTTGTCTTTGTGTCATCTTGGACTTACACTGACACCTAGCGGCTTGGATGCAGCATCATTTAAAATCAATAGTTTTCAGTTTCAGATGCCATTGTAGAAATGTAGTATTTACAGTCAGTCATGATTACTTTAATCAGTGAGTGAAAGTGTCAAATAACAGGACGGTTACTGAGATTAAGTGAGTAGTGTTCGGCTGGTCATGTGATTCTAATATGGCAGCCCCCATGAGGGGACCCTCTCCATGAAGAATAAAACAGCTTTAATAAGGTTACTGATGTGACTGGAGTCTTCATTTTAATGTGAGTGCTCATGATTTCCTACATATATTGCAAAATTACAATTCATGTCTTTAGGAGTGAAACTTTTTTAATGAGGAAAAATTACTGAGTGCACCTTTAAGAAAAACAATTTGTTTTATTGGGACCTTTTATCTCCTGCAAGAGGGGGGCTTTTTTCCCCTTAATCCTATCCTTTCATTTATTGGACAGTTATTAAAAAACTTTTGATTTAATCACCTTGAACAAAACTGAAAATGACAAATAAGTATTTTGTCTCTAAATAAATGTGATCCTTTCAGGGATTCTCATTAGATAAGGCATTTACACACATTGAGAAACAGATAAACAAAGAGCTCTTACAAACTAGTAAAAAAGAGCTAATTTGCAAATAATTCTATGGGGATATGTTTCAGATATCAACTACTTCTGACTACTATTACATGTCACTTGTACCTTTTCCAATTACACTAGTAACTATTCAACAGATATCAGTACTTGCTTTTATATATATATATATATATATACTTTTTAAATGCCAACTTTTTTCAGAATGACACTGGAGTTTTGTGTTACACTAAAGCCATCTCTCTCGGAAAAGTTTGTCAGACTGAAAAGAATCCGACTTATGTAACATGAGATAAATGACTGTTGTCTGCCCCCTGGCGACTATAGTTGAGTATTGAGTAGTCTGAGGAACTTGCAAATTGCTCTACGACGTCATCGTCCTTTAGGGAATGTTTTATTACATTTTCGAAAGAGAAAACGATAACGTAATATTATTATTATTAAATAATAATAATAATAATAAAAACAGGAAGCACAGGTTTAAACGATCAAACATATGGTGTTAAATGGTTTGGAAGAAGAAAAGCTTTTGATTACTGAATTTAATTTTAAATAATTTTGTAGGTGCTGATACATCATATTTTACACTTTTATACATGGTGCTTTTTTCTCTCCTAATGTACATGATTTTAATGGATAGTTCACCCAAAAATGAAAATTCTCTCATCATTTATTCACCCTCATGCCATCCCAGATGAGTTTGACTTTCTTCTGTTGAACACAAATGAAGATTTTTAGTAGAATATTTCAGCTCTCTAAGTCTATGCAATGCAAGTGAATGGTGACCAAAATTTTTAAGGTACAAAAGGACATAAAGGCAGTGTAAAAGTAATCCAAAAGACACTAGTGGTTTAATCCATATCTTCAGAAGCGATATGATAAGTGTGAGTGAGAAACAGAAAAATATTTATGTCCTTGGCTGTTCGGAATGTCACAATACTCATACTATTTCTGCCACTGACACATACGGCAAAAGTAATAAGAATAGTATGAATAGCATGCCATTCCGAACTAAGCCATTTTTTTTTTTACAATCAATCTCCACTTTCACATTCTTCTATTGTTTTTGGCAATTTGCATTCTTCTTGCATATCGCCACCTACTGGGCAGGGAGGAGAATTTATAGGAAAAACTGACTTAAATAGTGATCTGTTTTTCACCCACACCTATTATATCGCTTCTGAAGATATGGATTTAACCACTGGAGTGGTACCCATTCACTTGCATTGTGAGGACCTACGAAGCTGAAATATTCTTCTAAAAATGTTAGTGTTCCGCAAAAGAATGTAATTTACATCTGGGATGGCATGAGGGTGAGTGAATGATGAGAGAATTTTCATTTTTGGGTGAACTATTCTTTGAACAAATCCAACCATTCAGAGTAAATTTTTCAATATGCTACATGTCACAATGTCAATAAAATGACTATTTATACTTTAACACCCAGCGACTCCAGCCAGGTCTCCTAAGCAACCAAATTGGCCCGGTTGCTAGGGAGGGTAGAGTCACATGGGGTAACCTCCTTGTGGTCGCTATAATGTGGTCCTTGCTCTGGGTGGGGCGTGTGGTGAGTTGTGCGTGGATGCCGTGCGGAGAATAGCCTGAAGCCTCCACATGCGCTAGGTCTCCGCGGTAACGCGCTCAACAAGCCACGTGATAGGATGCAGGGATTGACGGTCTCAGGAGGCAACTGAGATTCATCCTCCGCCACCCAGACTGAAGCGAGTCACTACGCCACCACAAGGACTTAGAGCACACTGGGAATTGGGCATGACAAATTTGGGAGAGAAAAAAAAAACAAAAACCTTTTATGCAACCTTTTTTTTTTTTATTCTCTCCAGGCCAGAAATGCTTTGGTTCATTTTTTGTGTGAACTATCCCTTTAATGTACGGTTGTATACTTGTATAATCTTTTGTTATAAAACTATATTTTGAATAAAAAAAAAAAATTAAAATGAAAAAGAGCAGCAGTTTTAATTATGGATCCATTTAATATGATATGAAATTGTTAATATTCCTTAAAGTTATCATAAAGGGGAACCAAAAAGGCAACTGTAGTTTCCAGCAGTTACAACACTTAACAGTCTTAAATAAAAATATGGCAGAAAACATCTTGAGACATGGTTAACATGGCAAATTTGTCAAAAGCGCAGTCATAAGATATTTCAAAACACCTCCATACTACCAGTTATCTGTTTTATCTTTTAAACAAAAAGGAACCTTTTCAGATATTTTTATAATTATGAATTGAAAAGGCTTGGCTCGGTTTAGTGCAATTAATACTGTCTTGGCCTGTGCTGATTACGTAAAGTACCTCTTTCACATTTAAGATATCAAGTCAAAAGGAAAAACACTGTTCTAATGTTACACATCAATTTACTAATGCATCTTGGAAAAGCTAACAATTTGCATCCTTTCAGATCAACTTTTAAGCACCATATTTGAGGATGACTTTGCAACTTTGAGCAAGCCCATAAATAAACTTGCAATATAGCCTACTGCATATTTAACACCATGGCTCAAAACTATTACGTTTAAAATCAAGGCACAGATTTAACAGGATTACCACTTTAAACAAGCATTTATGACTAGCCAACCACAAAGTAAGCTTGAAATCACTTTAAATCATACAGCTCTATAATTGCCAGTTATTCAATGTGTTTGCAAGGAAGAAAAAGGCCAAGCAAGGTTTGTTATATTGAATGTTTTTATTCCAAGAATTTCTCTAAGTGCTTGGAGCCTTACATAGAGAAGCAAGCACTGGGACACTCAACCTGCTCTCACACCTTTGAGTGAGTGTGTTAAAGTGTAGGCATTTCTGCATGAATGTGTGTCTGGTGGTAACAGTTAGCATGTCTAGAATGAACCACACAAATTTACTCAATTCGCAACACAAAACCAAAATTGAAAAATAAAAATATTCTGCGTTGGAGTATACAGTAAAAGGGGTAGGGGAGGAACTATCACCAGGAAACCCCAGTGACATTAACATAAAGAGTTCAGAGGCTAACAGGTTAAAGGTCGTCATCTTCATCTGGGAGAGCTGTTTCTGATGCCACCTGGGCGAGAGAGAAAAAAAACCAAATCAGCAGAGATTTAATAGCAGCAGCTGAGAACGATCTTATTACACGTCCAAGTTAAACAACAACAGCATTATGTGAGAAATCTCTGCCTGTGTGCGGATGAAGACTATGCACTTACTTTCAGGTCGTGCTCATACTGTGCAGCAAGTGTTGGGTCCATGGCAATTTCAGGTGGGGCAAGGGCAGGCATCTCAACAAACTCCAGGTTTGGATCACCAATCAGCTTCCGTGCAAGCCACAGGAAGGGCTTCTCAAAGTTATAATTACTCTTGGCAGAGATGTCATAGTACTGAGAAAGAGAGAGAGAAAGTCACAACACTGGAGCATAAGGGGTGATTCAAATGCCAATCTAAGTAACAAAAGGTTTTTGGAAATTTAAATCTAATGTACCTGTAAATTCTTCTTACGATGGAACACAATGCTCTTTGCTTTGACCTTCCTGTCCTTGATGTCCACTTTGTTACCACACAGCACTATGGGAATGTTCTCGCACACACGCACCAAATCACGATGCCAGTTGGGCACATTTTTATAGGTCACTCGAGAAGTTACATCAAACATGATTATTGCGCACTGAGCTAGAGAGAGAAAGAAGCAAACTTATGTCAAACTATTGCAGAGGGGAGAAACACACTGCAAGAAATGATGCACAGTTAGGCCTGCAAGTGTATAAACGGAAAAACAGCATACCCTGAATGTAGTATCCATCTCTCAGGCCTCCAAACTTCTCCTGGCCAGCTGTGTCCCATACATTATATTTTATGGCACCTCTGTTGGTGTGGAAGACCAGGGGATGTACCTCAACCCCAAGTGTGGCTAAAAAGAAAGAAAAACATCTTAAAAGCTGCTTTTCGCTCATTGCTGTGACAGTTGCATGAAAGCCACACATTCCACGTGCCAATACGCCATCAAAAAAGCTCTATAATTCAAAGCAAGGCTCCGAAATCAAGACCTACCAACATATTTCTTTTCAAACTCTCCAGTCAAATGTCTCTTCACAAAGGTGGTTTTCCCTGTACCTCCATCTCCTACCAGGACCAGCTGTGGACAGAAGTCAACTTGCATAAGTACATGAAGACTTGACAATCTGCCAGTTATCATGCACAGCAATACGCTGAGAACTCCCAAAAATCAGTTTATAAAAAAAAAAAAAAAAGACAAAGCTAGAAAACTGCATTTACACATTATTTGAAATAGTTATTCTCTGCTTTTGAACCATGAAGAGACATGCACACAACTCTTGCAATCTGCAAAAATCTACCCGTGTCGATCAGTTTATTCATAAGCCGTTTATGACCTTACGATAAAGGAAATCGATGAATGCGTTTTAACACGTTTTTGGCATATTAAGCATAATCGTGTAAGAACTTGTAAACATGCGTAGAGACTCAAATAACCAGTTTTATAGTTGTTTACTGGACATGTCAAGCAGTAACATTGCTATTCTTCATCTAAATGTTTCTAAATAGTTATCCAACTCTTATACATGCAATTGGAATATACGTATTTAATACAGCAAAGCGGTGTCTAGAATAGTGAAAAACAAAAGAAATAGAGCTGTTCACATTGTAGTCCAAAAACCGGGAGAAGAGTTCACCATGGGTTCCCTCAGGATTTTCCTATGAGGTTTTTCAACTCGAAAAAAATAAGGTCAGTGGTAAACATCACTTGATGATATGTGGACAACATAAATTAAACACTTTCATACCTCAAACGTGAATTTTGAAGCCATATTGAATTGCATACTTAAAAAAGCAGCTTCAAAATTCACGTTTAAGGTCAAACAAAATGTCCACGTACTGTCAAGTGCTGTTTACCACGGACCTTATTTTTCTCATAAGTAAAAAAAAAAAAAAAAAAAAAAAAACCAACATTAGAAAAACCCATAGGAAAATCCAGAGGGAACCCATTGCGAATTAGCCTTCTTCCAGGTTCGCCTACAAATTGACAGTGGCTGAACAGCTCTATCGTAACCAGGGGCTGTGTATAAAACTTCTCAGAAATGCTCTTAATAGTCATGATTCAATACAACACATAACAATGTTCTGATAATAGGTTATTTTGTTGATTAATTATTTGATTAATCAAATGAGAAAGTCTAATTTAATATCCTGTATTTTAAACATTATTCCACATATTGCCGAATGTTGTCCTCAAACAATGTGTAAATTGAAGGCAACAAAAAAAATCAAAATGCTAAATCTTGCAATATAATCACATATGCTTTTCATGTAATCAAAACAGTATTTCTCCACAGTTTTAATGTAGATGGACAATTAAAATCACACAATGAAATGATAACTGTTATAATTCCATTACAGCTACATGTAAGACTTTGTTAAACACAGTTCCATTTTGGGCGAAATTTGACATTCAACATATCAGCAATATTTTAATCAATGCATTATTTGGTTGAGTGGCATTGGCGCACGCTCCATGAAGTAAGGCTATTTTATTTTTTTTGGCCTATCTGAAGTAATAATGACTCATTGTTTTGGACAAGTTGTTTTGCAAAACGGAAACTCGCATGACTGAGTTAATAATATTTACAAATAAGTATAAATCAGTAAAATGTAAATTATGAGCTGGGGTTAAACATTTCAAGCACATTAAACTGCATAAGGAATCTGCACCTGAAACACCACACAAAACTATGAGCTTAAATTGTTTTATATAGTGTTTGGGCTCTTTTTAGATGCAGCTTTTTTCCTTCCATAGAACCACATTTTCACTACTGTAAAGTGGTGTCACTGACGGAGGCTGCAGTGCTAGTGCAAAGATATTCAACGAATCATAATTGATTATTTTCACCATTGATTTTTATAATTTAAGTGATATTTAGATTTTATTAATTAGTTGTTGCAGCCCTCTGAAAGTTTAGGTATGTAGTAGGGATGGGCATTTTGGTCATTTTGTCTACTCGAGTACTCTAATTACTCAAGTACTTGTCGAGTACTTGAGGGGCAATGACATGTTCATAACTTTATATATAACACGTCTGAAAAACGTCTAGCTGCTGCATTGTGTCTTGTTGTTCCAGTGTATTGTCTATTCATCATTATAGGCTGTTATAAAATAAAATGTTACAAAATGTACAAAAGATTGCATAATCAAAATATAATGCATCATTTTGTCATTATGTGAAGATTTACTGCCCAGCTCGGAAATGTGCACAACGCGCGTCTGTCTGTTCTTCCTACAGGTTACAGTAGTAATCTTTGTAAGCGCGCACCAGTTTTTTTAGTGACTGTCTGAACCGTCTATTTTCAGATCGCATTTGGCTTATCAGGAGACGCCATAACCATCGCGTTTTTAATATGCATGTTAAGTTGAAGTTCAGTTTTGAAGACGCTGCATTCTGTTCCATTTAGCTATGCTCTGTCAAAGTGTTTGGAACACTCGCCTGCTGTATATGCATTGCTTCAGAGCATTGAGTCCACTGCCATACTGCCTGGTGTGTGTGTATGTGTGTGTGTGTGTAAGTGTGCGCGTGCATCCAGTTGTTCGCTCTTGTGGGGAAAGCCTCGATGCTCCATACTGTTTGCTGTGATTCATGAAGCATTCCATTCAACTCGGAGAGTCAGAATTTCCACCTTTCAACCGGGGAAAGTGCAACGGAATGACACTTTATATCGGACATCTAACTTAGAAACTTGTGCGGAAATCTTCATTTCGTCGAGATGCAGGTGTGTGTTACACCACGCAAACATGACGCCACCCAGGACATGGACGTTTACAGTCAGTGACAAACGTTCACTTTTATTAATGTCCATTAACGAGTCAAAGTTCTTACAATAAATGATAATAAAACGTGTTTAGCAAACGTTTTGCAGGGACAGGTGCTCAAAACACAGTTAATTACACTTTCTTTTGATTATTGTCGTATATAAGTTTGGTTGCTATGAGACGTCTCTGATAATCAATGTACCCCTCAAAATCACAACGTAATCAATCTCAAAATTAAAAATAAGCTTCCTCTTTGACACACTTTAGTTGTCAGGTAATTGTCACTGGATTTCGAATTAAGTGAAAAGTCACATTATGCATGATCACTATCGATCACCGTTTTCATGATCGATCATTGCTGCCACATCTGAGTACCCGAGTACTCGTGCCCATCGCATGTGTCAAATGCTCAATTCAAAACAAAGAGTTTCAATGTATTCATTTAATGAAAAAATGTGCTGCAATTAAAAAATTATATTGATGGATTTTATTTCGCTCAACTACAAAACCCATTTGCCCAAATTCCACTTTAAGTCCAACACACTGTTCCTTTGTTGTAGAGTGTGTTGTCTCTGTGGAACAGTCATTGTGCTACTCCGAACTAGGTTAGGATACCTCTCCATCACTCTTAAACAATTTAAGAGCCAAGACCTTAACACTTATGAACCTTTATGAAATCGCACTTATTCTTAAGTCTAGGAATAAGAGTAAAATGATGTCATTCTTAGAATTTTGACACACTTAAGACTAAAATTTACTCTTAGCGGCTTTATACATATGGGCCCCAGGTCAACATCTACACATATTTCTCCTGCACATATAAATTCTAAATCACAATTCTGCAAAAATGCTAATAGAAAGTTCACGTCCATGTTTTGTCAATTACCCATTTACAGTTATGTCCATGTAATGTTTCCATATAGTTGTCAATGAAAACAAATTGTTTAGGGCGGTCACGAAAAATTCTGATTAAAAAAAAAAGTCCAAATCAACACACACCTGGGTAGGGTTGCACCAGCTGTGCGTAAGATCTCACGCAAGTTGGGACGTAAAGTTCACACTAAGGGCTTAGTAACTAATAGTTAGTTTGTAACTAAGTCAGTGCTTAATTTGGTTGCACCACCTGTTCTAAGGCAAGATTTAACTAGTAGGTCGTAAGCTCTCCGTAATGTGTAGTCGCATAATATGACTTTTACCTGTATTGATCCAATAAACAGCCTTCAAATTTGTACACAGAAGTGTTAAGCCGTGAACGTCAATTTGATCGTTACGGTTGATGTTCAAACCTCGTTTGCTCACGTAACTGTCAGTTGTAATAAATTATATCCCCATTAAAATACGATACGTAATAAAAGTAGATTTGATAAATAGTATATTTGCCCTGTGTAAATAATATATAGGAACTGTATCTAAAATAAATAAGGGGTGATAAATACTAATACATCAGGCTGGAAAAATAGACATTTATTCATTTTAATATCCTATATATATTTTGAATGTCGAAACTTGACACTGGGTAGCGCACCCCGAAAATGGCACTGTTTGAACGGTTTCATGCTGAAGAGCCGCTTAAAAGTATATATTTTTTCTCTCTCTCGTAAATGTAAACGAGTGTAAATGTCAACATCATACTGTATGTCGAACATGATTGATGCATGTCACAAAACATGAGCTCATTGATGTCATAAAATATCATTCTGCTTTTTTATTCCAATCATTACTCCTGGTCAGAGTCTTCCATAAATATTTAGTTCATACGAAGGGTTACGCCCTACCGAGGTTTAATGGTGCAACGCTCAAACATTTAGTAGTGCGTAAATTGTGACTTAGGGTGTACTCACACTAAGCCCGGTTGCCTTGTACCGTGCCCAATCAGGATTGTCACCCCTCCCCCGCTGGTCTGCACTCAACATTACGGGCCTGAGCACGCTTACGTCATTACAATGTGACTTTTTGTTTTGAAGAAAACAGGAAGAAAAGCGTTCTTGCAGAGCGCAATGGAGGCCATCATTGTAACGTTACTTTGTGGCTAATTTAGAGTCGTTTGGGGCGCGGTGACACATGGCCCTCTCACGTGCCTAATTGTCGACAGCATCGCACCACTGGAATTTATACTTTTCGTCCGACGAGCTGCCCGATTTACCTTCAGATACTGAACCCAGTTTTTTCTCAACTGGTCACGTCATTGCTTGTGTATCCACAAGCACGAAGATAGTCACAAATTTGACCAAATATCTCGGAGTTCTTATGTGTTGTATCCAGTTGTTCCTGTATACTCTCGTCTGCCCAAATTTCCAGTAAACACTGCACCTATGCCATTGACCAAAGTGATCCCTTTGCCCAGTCGCATCATTAACGTCATGTTGAGTTATGTGCTCTGTAACAGTTAGTGATCACACTAGATACGTACCGTGCCTGAGCCAACTGAACTGTGGCCAAGCCCACCTCTTCAATCGGGCCAAGGAACGGTTCGCGATCACACTAATCAAACAAACTGGACTCTGGGGTCAAACATGCTCAGACATGGTACAGATTGCCTAGTGCGAGTACACCCTTAGTGCCCATTTGCGCCACAACTAGGCTAAATTGTAACTTACGTATAGCTGGTGCAACCGGCCCCTGGAGTAGCCAATGTCGGTCAGCTTCAATTATATAAATTTGTTATATTATAGATCTGCTTTGGATGTCTATTGACTTTTGGCATTCAAACGAATCCTTGCAAACCGTGAATTTAACATTATGAAATCCAAGTAAAAGAGATTCTAATAACAGTTCTAGGGCCATCACTATCGATTAATCTGACGATTAATTGATAGTGATGGCCCTAGAACTGTTATGAAACAGGAGTGCCTGCTTATTCACTTCAAAGCAATGGAGTAGGCTAATTTTTTGCACAAATAAGTCGAGATTTGTTTAACAGTTTATTCTCAACTTTTCGTTTGAAAAGAAAGTGATCCTTACCTTAAACTGAACTTGTGGCTCGTTTTCTGCCATGGCTGTATGTGTGTGTGAGTCTTTGTGCTGCAGTCACTCTGCGGGAAGAGATGGCGGGACAGTTAGTCACATCACACAAAGGACATACTACTACTAAATAAAGATCATGTTTATAAAACCCATTTAAAAACGCTAATTTTCCACCATCACAAACACCCAAACAGTGTTGTTCGGGGATGAATGACTAAGGTGTCCAAATAAAGGATGCGCGCGAACACACGAGGCCGCTGCTTCCGAAAGAAGCCTAAACTTCATCAAAACACTAATAAGGCACGAGAGTGAGCGTTATCGCAACATCGCAATGATACAATGCGCTTATTATAATGATGGCTGTGCGCCATGTCGCGTGCACACTTTTCTAAATTCGACTGGAACAAAACCCGTCCAGAACTAAAAACCTAGCTTGCGCTAACAGGCTAAACGGATGCAAACCATCACAAGGCCTCAAACAGGCCTAAACGCGCGTAACAGTCATATACCAGACTGTGAAAATTCACGAAAGTAAAACGAGATGCACAGACACTAGAACAAAGCGAGAGAGTTTTACCGCGGCCCGCGCGCGCTAGTCTGCTCATATGCTGCCCAACAACTCACGATGGCGCTGCGACAGGACCATGCCATGATGGAAACACTCATAACTCCACAACGACCGCGAATAAAGATAGCCTGCGTAACTTACGACAACTTCAGCGATTTAAAAAGGTTTTCAGATGGGTTTCGTCTTCGCTGAGAAGACTATATCTTGTTAAAATTAGTTTATAGATGAGACGAGCAGAGTCTTTCCGTACTCACCGGTGTTGAAGTGAAAGAGGAAAAGAGCAAATGGCTGCGCCCGCGCGAGATTCAGCATGGGTCACATAAACGCTTCCGCCCCTACCATGTGACCCGCAGAGCGCCCAGCGAGAAGTGCGTCACCTCGTGGCAGTAGTCGACATATAACATATATGAAATATTTTTATTTTTTATTCTCTCTTTATTATATGTTGTTATTTTGATTAGTGTGCACCGTTATGGCGTTCTGAATTGCTCTGCTTCCAGCAAGCGATCTGCCTATGACCGAAACAGTGTGGCATGTTATACTTAAAGGAATATTCCGTGTTCAGTACAAGTTTAGCTCAATCGACAGCATTTGTGGCCTAATGTTGATTACCACAAAAATAGGTTTGACTCGCTTCAAAAAGCAAAAATCGAGGTTACAGTGAGACACTTACAATGGAAGTGAATGGGGCCAATTTTTGGAGGGATTAAAGGCAGATTTATGTGAAGCTTATAATTTTATAAAAGCACTTACATTAAATCTTCTGTTAAAACTCATGTATTATCTGAGCAGTAAAGTTGTTTAAAATGTTTTTTTTTTTACTGTCATTTTACGGTTTCATTGTCATGGCAACTAAGTTGTAAAATTGGCAATAACTTTACATAGAAAAGGTTAGTAAGTGATTTTATCACACTAGAACCATGTTAACACACATATTTTGTATTGATGTGTGTGCAATGGAGCTGTGTGGCAAATGAATAAATATTGTGTACGTCTTGTGGCTAACATTTTGATATAGTGAGTATTTTAACGTTTACCTGTTGGCCCCATTCACTTCCATTGTAAGTGCCTCACTGGAACCTCGATTTTTCCTTTTTTTAAAGAAAAGGAGGGTCAAGTCAAAACTAGCTTTTGTGGTAATCAGTATTATGCCAGAAATGCTGTCCATTGAGCTTTACTTGTACTGAACCGAAATATTAATTTAATCCAATAAAAAAAAAAAACCTGAAAATTCATTTATATATTCTTGTATATTATAATTATACATCCATTTTTTGACCTTATATAAGAAATAATATGTGCAAAATTCATGTCACATGGCAGGACTATGTGGGTGAACCGAAAAGTTCAATAAAAATGGTGAAAAATAAATAGTGACCTGTTACATCATCTAAAATATATACTTTCCCTATCACATAAACATACATTTTAACCTAAATTAATAGATGTTATTATAAACAATATGCCATGTTTTCTATCAACTACATGTCTATGCCAATGCTATTTGTCATCTACCCAAAATGTTTCATACTCTCACTTCCTGTTGATTGGTTAACACTAAGTAATAACTCTGAAAACTTTCATAATTAATGAGGATCTGCCCAGCCTATTCCTCCAGCACCCAGTTATTGAAACACACACACAAACACACAAGCTGACTTTACAGCGGAAGTCATTTTCTCAGTTGTCTTCCCTCCCATCAAAGGACAACCGCATTTTCAGTTAGGCAGAAGTGTTAAGGTAACGTTTGCTCAGTTTACCTCTATCTCACAATTAATGACGTGTTTCTATTGATCTGATAAATATATAATGCTAAATCTGTGATTAATGTATATTTGCACACATGTTTTGGGCCAGTTCAATGTCTATTTAATACATTCTAGATTCTGCCCAAACTATGGCAAGTGTATTGTGTTATGTAAAATACTAGCCTGCTTTTTGTGTTTAATATATTCTACATTCAGAAATATAAAGGACAGGATGCACTGCCAAGCTCTTTATCAGAATCCAACATGCAAAATCTGTACAAAAATCAATAGAATTGTGCATCACATTTCAAAATATGTTAATGGATTTTGGTTATTTAATGTGATGTTAAATGCTTATAGATATCTTTCTCTTTCATGCATATAGATGTCTGATAAGACGGACCAGGATGAGGAGGGGAAATCTGGGTCTGGAGTCACGGTCGTAGAGACTAACCGTTTTGGGTTCATTCTAGGAAACGGCGAAACTGACAGGTCAGTGTTGGTGTCTGTGCATTCACATCATCCGTCATATGTGCTCTAGAGTTAGTTTGGAAGTTGATATCAGTGTTTGTGATACTATTTGTATCCTGTAAGCACCAGTTGAACTCAGTGTGTTTGATAGTAAAGTACCATGTGTTGTCAAATAATCTTTAAAGGACATTTTTGACCCAATTATGTGATCTATTAATTAGCAATGCAGATAACTATACTCTCAACTATACACATAACTGTTACCTTCCATACCTCTGACTCTCATTTTCTCAGTCTCAACATCCTGTCATGTTACCATAGTGATATTTGGGCTGTCACAGTGTGGTTTCCTGTTTTCTGCGTGTTTGCCTCTTATGACACCCATGCATTGCACTCATCTGGAGACTCTTTTAACAAAAGTGAGTTAGGGAAGTTGGGTAGAGGTGTGTGATTCTCTGCTTCATTAGAAAATATTAATGTCACTGACAGTTACTGTCACATTGCACTACCTCCTACAGTAGCAGTAATATACTGTAGTCCTGGGTCATAAATTCAGGGGGGCTATGGAAGAAATAATGCTTCATAAAGATAAAAATGCCACCGAAAATCAAATCCAGTAGGCAAATATTGCTCCTTAATGTAAAAGTAAATTTTCTACACTGCTGTAGTATGCAATAGTATGCAAGGAAAATTGTATTGCACAGAAGTTGCTCTTTCAGAGCTCAGGAGACTTAATGAAGGTCTCAGTTATGTTTCATTGAAGGATCAGCTTTGTCTCATATGTTTCTCCAAAAATTTCTTTAGAGAATTAATAATAGAAGGACCTACAGATCTGAAATATTCTTCAAAAAGTCTTTATTTATGTTCAGCAAAAGAAATAAAGTCATACACATCTGGGATGGCATGAGGGTGATTAAATGAAGAGAGAATTTAAATTTTTGGGTGAACTATCCCTTTAAGCAAAAGTCTCCATTTTATCCCATTGACATATAGGAAACACAATTGAAGGACAATATTAAAGAGTTCTCAATTGTGATTTTTCTTTCCTATATGAGTAAATACAGTAATATGGTATTTCCGTGTGTGTGTGTGTGTGTGTGTGTGTGTTCTTGACAGTGATGGTCCCTGTCCTGAGTTAGTGAGACATCGAGAGACGAAGTGGCTCGGCCTCATAAAACAATGGGAGCAAGTGATGGAGAAAAAAAGCAACAAGGTGTGTACATGTATATAAAATTGCATATTGCTTTGTTGCATTTAGGGTGAAGTAATTGTTTAAGATGTCAAATCAAAGAAATCTTCATTATTCAATATCTTACGCAATAACAGATGCGAGGAGATTAATGTATAAATATCTCTATGGTAAATCTGGAAGAATTGGAGAATCTTGCTCATCTCTCTTCTTATGTCTAATGTCTTAGGTCAAAAGTCAATGTCAGAAGGGCATCCCAGCATCGGTCAGGGCTAAGTGCTGGCCACTGCTCTGTGGTGCTATGGAGAGAATGAAGAAAAATGTAAAACTGTACGAAGTAAGTGAATAATAATAGGACATTGCACCAGTTTTTATTTTATTTTATTTTTTACAAATTTTTTACATTCTTACATTATGTCCCATGTCCCCTTTGTGTTAGCGTCTAGTTGAAGCTCTGGATCAGCAGGGATGGACTGACATCATCAAAAGGGACACAGACAGACAATTTCCCTTCCATGAGATGTTCCAGTCCAAAGATGGCCATGGGTACCCAAGCTCTTCTTTCTTTTAGAGATCCTGTTTTGGTCTTTCCTCCTCTCTTTGCAGTGAGATATGACACTGAACAGAAGAATTTGTAACATAATAATTCAAGAATACGTTAGTCACGAAACCGCATACATACCGTTGACTGTCTCATCTTTTTCTGATGCACAGTCAGAAGGACTTGCTGCATGTTCTGAAAGCATACACGCAGTACCGACCAGAAGAGGGCTACTGTCAGGCACAGGGCCCAGTGGCAGCTGTCCTCCTGATGAACATGCCTGCTGAGGTACCTGTCTAGTCATTATTGTATGCCCAGTTATATATTAGATCTTTTAGAACACTTGTTAAACAGCTGAATACCATCCCCGAAAAAAGTGTCTGTGATTTTTCAAAGTAGGGTATGTTCCTGGATCTAGCTCCTTGTTTGTCCTGTAACAACATTCTTATCAACAAATCAAATTTAAGGGTTAGGGTTTGGCTGGGTTTGGGGCTTGAACAGCATACTTATGAACCTTTAAATTCCATCTGATCACAGGGTTAGTTAATGGTTAGGCAAAAGTTATGTTTAAAAAGATGTTGAAACAGCTCTGTGCACTTTGCTAGTTTTTAATACTTTTTATGTCATAAACCAGTGAGATTCTATACACCCTGATCCATAACTATTCTATGAAGACAATATGTCAAAAATAAAGCTGATACCCCAGACAGGGCCGCAGACCAGGGACTCAGTTTGGACAGTGCAGAGGGAGAGATTCATCGTCAACTGTCGAGCATGTCGGAAATGCTGGCAAAGGTCATAGCGGACTTGGAGGATCTTGCTGTAATACGTTGATCGATCACTTCCATGGAGACGAAATTCACTGAGATGGTTACAAGAATGGCGGATGTTGAGAAAGGATCGATTATCTGGAGTCATCGGAGGGGGAATTAGCTGCTAACCTGTTAGCGACCATGACGGACTTGCAACGCATTTGGGAAAAGTTGGAAGATTTAGAGAATTGTAGCCGGCGAAATAACGTCAGAATTGTTGGAATTCCTGAGAACGAAGAAGGTCGAGATATGGTGAAATTCCTAGACGAGCTCTTTCTGAGTCTGCTCGACATAACAGGCCACAGAGTCCTGGCTCGGAGATGCGCTGAGGGAGACAGGCCCCAATCAATTTTGGCCAAATTTCTGAGATCATCTGTTCTCGCATTTCACGAGGCGAGGAGTAAAGGAAGGCTTTCTTGGAAGAACCACAGCATTTTCTTGTTCCCAGACTTTGCAAATTCGACAAGAGAGAAACATGATGGATTCAAGGAATGCAAGAAACTCTTACATCAACGGAAGGTTGCATTTGATCTGATGTTCCCAGCCAAATTGAGAATAGATACTAAGGATGGCCGCAAAATATTTACATGCCCACAGCAAGCAATGTCCTTCATAAAGTCAATGGAATGAGTAAGTTATTGTGTGATACTTTCTATGCAGCCGAGTGGACCTGACTCACTGAACATTCACTTGTTCGTCCGAGGAACTGAGCGCCTTCTTTGTTTCTTTTTGTGCTGGTTCTACCTAGTGGCTGGAGTATGTTTTGTGGAGTAACACTCCTTCGGAACAGTTTGTGGATGAATCTGCACGTTATTTGTTCTTATGCCTCCTATTAGCTGGAGTTTGTTTTGTGGAGTATTTCTTGCAGGACATTGGAGTGGTTAAGGTACTTGTTGCTCTCGTGTATCAGCCGATTGAGCCTGACTCACTGAACATTCACTTGACTGTCCAAGGAAACTGAGGTCCTTTTTGCTTTCTTTTTGTGCTGGTTCTGCCTAGCGGCTGGAGTTTGTTTTGTGGAATAACACTCCTTCGGAACAGTTGTGGATAAATCTACACATCTTTGTGTTTATCCTGCCTATTGGCTGGAGTTTGTTTACAGATTATTTTCTGTTGTGTAATTCTGTCTCACAAACTTTGTGTAGAAACACCGGACATGAGCAATCCGACAACAAAGTTGTCGCAGGGGCTCTCGTAGGCATACATGGACGGTTCGAGTTTAGAGGGATGGATGCCGGTTGGCGCTGTCGTGCGCTGGGTTAATGTGCACATTTTTCTTTTTTCTGTTTTTTATCTGGGGAAAGTTTGGGGTTTGTTTGTTGCTCTAATGTTGGAATATGGTCTTTATAATTTTGTTTTTGACACACAATCTATTTTTTCTAATATGTCAAAATGTCAAATGTTAATATGAGTGGATTGCTTCTCTCCACGTGGAATGTGAATGGGTTGGGGCACCCCATAAAAAGAAGGAAGGTTATTTCTTTTCTTAAACATAAGAAATATGATATAGTGTTTCTTCAAGAAATGCATCTTTCCCCACACAAAGCTGAAAAATTTGGGAAGATATGGGGTGGGCATGTTTTCTTTAATGCTAGCTCAAGTAAGAGCAGGGGAGTCATTTCATTGATAAGTAGCGTCTACAATTCAAATGTCTCAAACAGATTAATGGTAAATTAGGAAGAGTCATTATTGTTTTAGCAGAAATTCAGGGGCAAAGGTTGATTTTGGCTAATATTTACGCACCTAACATTGATGATCAGGGCTTTTTTATAGATCTTGAAGGGATGTTACAAGCCACTGGCACCCCTCATGATATAATATTGGGAGGAGACTTTAATCTTTTGATGGACTCAGTCCTTGATCATAGTGAAGCAAAAGTGTGTAAGTCTCCTAGAGCAACAGTGACGCTTCACAGGATGTGTTAAAATCTTGGTCTTACAGATATTTGGAGACTTTTCAACCTATCTGGTATGGACTATACATTTTTTTTCATCAGTCCATAAGATTTATTCTAGAATAGATTTATATATATATATATATATATATATATATATATATATATATATATATATATATATATATATATATATCTAAATCCCTCATTTCATCTGTTGTGGATTGCTTAATTGGAAACATTTTAGTCTCAGATCACACCCTGGTGAGTTTAGAGTTGTTGCAACATATAGAAATCACATAGTTGCCGCTTTAATGTATCCCTTTTGCAAAATCCTGAATTCCAACAAATGCTAAAGGCTGAAATCAATGTTTAAATGGAGACCAACTGGTCCTCAGTATCCTCTGTGGGCGCGGCTTGGGAGGCACTTAAGATGGTTTTTAGGGGTTGGATCATTCAGTATGCCTCATTTACCAAAAAATCCAAAGCACAAGAACTCGTGGAATTGGAAGGGAATATTAAAAGTGCCGAGGCAGAGCTGAAGTGCCAAATGTCATCTGATGGCCTCAGAGAATTGACCCGATTGAAATACAGATATAATACTATTTTGTCACAGAAGGTGGAGTTTTGGTTATTCAGGCGAAGACAGTCATACTTTAAGTTGAGGGACAAAGCAGGGAAGCTTTTGGCTAGATATGTAAAGCAGAGAGAGTCTTTTTCTACCTTTCCTTCAGTGAAATCTGTGGGTGGTGAAATATTTACCTCAGCCATTGATATGATTAATACTTTTAAAGAATTTTATCTGATCTTTATAGTTCCACATCTTCATCTACCGATGAAGATATTAGAAACTTTGTGGAACCATTAAAACTCCCTAAACTAACGACTGAGCAAAATAATACTCTTGATTCTGAGATAACCTTGGAGGAGCTCGGCGAGGTAATTAAGAGCTTATGCTACAGAACTGGCTCCACTTTTGTTAGAAGTTTATGAGGAAGCAGTAAAGAATGGAAAGCGTCCGCCAATCACGATACAAGCCCGGATCAGTCTGATTCTTAAAAAGGACAAAGATCCAAGTGAGTATAAGAGTTACCATCCAGTTTCCCTGATCCAGCTAGACGTAAAAATATTGTCAAAAATTCTGGCTAACCGATTAAGTAAAGTTATGACATCTCTTATACACATAGATCAGGTGGGGTTTATTCGGGGCCGCAGCTTTTCTGATAACATTAGGCGTTTCACCAATATTATATGGTCAGTGGCGAATGATCAGTCTCCGGTCGTGACCATCTCACTTGACGCCGAAAAGGCGTTTGATATGGTAGTATGGAATTATCTTTTAAGATTTTGGAAATATAAGGGTTTGGGAATACTTTTATTGGATGGATTAAATTACTTTATAGACACCCGGTAGCGGCGGTACAAACAAACAGATTAATTTCAGATTATTTTACTCTGGACAGAGGCACCCAGCAGGGTTGCCCTCTTTCCCCATTTTTGTTCTGTCTTGCCCTGGAACCATTAGCAGACGCGATAAGAAAGGAGGTGATGGCGGAAGGTGTGGCAAATAAGCTTTTGCTTTACGCAGATGATATTTTATTATTTGTCTCTGACCCTTCTAGATCTATGCCTTGCCTCCACAGAATTATTAATTCCTCTTCTAAGTTCTCGGGATACAGAGATAATTGGTCTAAATCTGAAGCTTTGGATCTGACAGCATACTGCCCGATAATGACTTTTCAGCCAGGTGCCTTTCAGTGGCCCAAACAGGGCATTAATATTTGGGTATTTTATTCCCAGTAAATTTGTGTGATTTAGTTGAGTTAATTTTGACCCTTTAATAAAAAGGTTTTTGAGTGATGTGGGCAGGTGGGCTTCATTACATTTATCTATGATTGGGAAGGTTAATGTTATTAAAATGAACTGTATTCCAGAATTCAAATACCTGCTACAATCTCTCCCCATAGATGTCCCCCTTTCTTATTTCAAACAATTTGATAGCATAGCAAAGTCCTTCATTTGGAATGGGAAACGTCCCAGATTACATTTCAGTAAGCTGCATAGGCCGATTGACAAAATTTTGTTTTATTATTACACGTTCGGTCTCAGACATTTGGCTCATTAGTCACTTCCACCTGAGAGTGTCCCTCCCTGGTTTTGTATTGAACAGGAAGTTCTTGCCCCTATTTTGCCATTGCAAAGGCTTTCTATCAAACTAACAGGAGAAGTTAAATTACACCCCGTTATCTCGCATTTACACTCGGTATGGTCAAAAGTGTCCAGAGTGTTTAATTTGGACATTTATTTAAATGTTGTCTCGAGCTTATGGCTTAACACCAAATTATGTATTAATAAATCCCCTTTCCACTGGACAGAGTGGATTGTGAGGGAGGTTAATACACTCAGTGACCTATATGAGAGTGGAGTGTTGAGATCTTTTGAAAATATGGTTCAACATATTGGGATTCCCAGATCTCAGTTCTTTAGGTATTTACAGCTCGCCACCTACTCTGTACTATTTTTGGGAGTAGCATACACCCCCCTAAAGCGGCAGATACTCTGGGATTGGTGATTATCGCTTTTGGAAAAGGTCATGAGGCATCAGTGTATTACTCCCTACTAATTCAGAGTCTGGGGGACGGAGCTTCATCTTCTCTCAAGAGATTATGGAAGAAAGATTTAAACTTGATATTGGAGGAGGGAGAGTGGGCTAGGTTTCTAAAAAACATCAAGTCTGCATCTAGAGATGCAAGGGTGCACCTTATGCAATTCAAGATTTTACATTCAAGATTCTATTGGATCCCATCTAGATTGTATAGGCTTGGTCTTAAAGACACACCAACCTGCTGGCAATGCCAATCAGAGGATGGAGAAATAACCCATGTCTTTTGGGGGTGTGTTAAGATCCAGGAGTTTTGGTTGAAGGTTCAGAGTCTTGTGTGTGATGTATTGGGCACTCTGGTTTCATTTTGCCCTAGACTCTGTATTTTGGGCAATGGGGTGGTCATCGACGTTGAGAATAGACACATAAAGAGTTGGGTCCTAACCAGCGTCATGATCGCCAGACAGATACTTTTAAGGGGTTGGAGGTCAGCTGGAGCGCCCTCATTTCAGGAGTGGTGCTCAGAGATGGGGAGGGTGGCGGCCTTTGAAGATGGGTCTTTTTGGAAACTAGGGAAATTGAATTTGTTTATGGAGAAATGGGGCGGATATCTGACGTTGCTGGACGTGTGATTATTATTATTATTATTTATTTATTTTTGTGTGTCTATAATCATGTCTATATACTCATATGTGACCACAGGGATGTTTGTTGGGGGTCAGGGTGGGGTTGGGGATTGGGAGGGGTGGTTGCGGGGTTTAAATGTTGATTCCATGTATATATGTTTTGCTCTTCTTATTTAATGTAGGAATCAATAAAAAAATTTAATTACAAAGAAATGTGTATAAATAATGGATGAATCCATGTTTGAGGTATTTATCTGTTGTGAGAAAAGTTTGATCGTAAGGTCCATTAGAAGTGTCCTGCAACCCAATAACATCTTTGGGAAGAGCTACAGTTTGCAGGGGATGAAACTTCAGCTGTATATCTGAATATACAGACTGCTTTCAAAAGCGTAAAAATGTAATAGTGATTCCAAACTTTTGAACAGTTGTGTAAAAATATTTTAACTCACAGTCTGATCAAATAATGAATCAAGAAAAATTTAAAAAATATTATGTCAGGTATTTCTTCCTGTTAATTTGTCACACTTGAAATGAAAGGTCAAATGGAGCATATTGCATTGTTGGATATAGTACCCAGTGCAGTGTGCTCTGGTTGTGTAGCTTCTGAACATTTTGACAATTGTAGTAGGTAATCTGAATGTACTGTGCATTCAGAAAATTTGAATACTATACATAGTATACATAATGTCGAAATAATAAAAGTATGTTAATGGTAGTATGATATTCTGAACGTAGCCTAATTCTGGATATTTTCTTTCTATTTTAGGAGGCATTCTGGTGTTTGGTGCAGATTAGTGAGCTCTACCTTCCTGGCTACTACAGCCCTCTGTTGGTAAGACATCTCCACTATAATCATGGAAAAGACTGGTAACGCTGAAGTGTGTAATTTCTGCACCACTGGCGTCACCAAACAAAATTGCAAAAATAAACAATGTTTTCAAACAGGTTTCCCAGAAATCCCTCCCGTCTGATTGAACAAACAGATAGTTCTGCACCAAACTCGCACAACTGATTCAGCCAACGCTCAAACAGAACATTTGACATTTTTTGAGGAAATCAGCCTATGAATGGCTTACTAATAGTTGTCTCTGCACATTAAGCTGGGAAAGGAGAAAGAATTATAACATTGAAATTGTTGCAAACTTCAGCTTCAAAATGTAAATAAAAAATGGTCCAAACTCCCTCTGGTTTTCTTTCTTTTTAGGAAGGTGTTCTTTTCGATGCAGCTGTACTCTCGAGTGTATTAAAAAAACTGTGTCCAGCTGCACACAAACACCTACAGAATCAGGGGGTGGAGCCTCTCATGTTTGCCACTGATTGGTTGATGTGTCTGTACAGCCGGCACTTACCTTTCAACACTTTACTCAGAGTCTGGGATCTCTTCTTCTGCTATGGTTAGTATATGTATTTGCTAGATTTAAAGGTGCACTTTCAAAACAAAGTCAATTGGAAAGTGGTCTTGGACTTAATACAAAAGCAAAAGATTTTGGTTACCGGATGCCATTGTAGAAATGCCCTATTCACAGGCAAATTTGTAAACTATGATTCATTTATTCCACACTCGAAAGTATATGATAATGGACCTTATGCTGCCTTCAAGTGCACCTTTGAAGCTCGACATGTCACGCTTTTAAGTCAGAAACAAAATACGAAAGAAGCCAATACACAATGAATGACGGCAAAAGCCAGTTTTTCTGTTGTACCAGACCACAACAGTCTGTAGAATTTACTCCGAATGGTGCCAAAAACAAAAAACATCCAGTGAGGGGCAGTTCTGCAGATGGAAATGCCTTGTTAATGAGAGAGGTCAACAGAGAATGGCCAGACTAGTTCGAACTGACAACGGTAACTCAGATAACCGCACTGTACAATTGTGGTGAGAAGAATATCATCTCAGAATGCTATTTTGGTGGCACGAGGGGGACCTACACAATATTAGACAGGTGGTTTTAATGTTGTGGCTGATCGGTGTAAGACACCAGTAATATTTCCAGTACGATAGTACAGTGTGACTGTAGCTTAACCTCGTTCATCATGCGTAAATACACAGGCTTAATCAGACCTTATCTGGCCATGTTGTTGAACGTTCTCCTTTCTTTTCTTTAAATACCCGTAATAAAGTGTTAGTTATGTGACAGTTACAGGCGCTTCATATGAAATCATCTGCATAAGCTTTGTTCTGTTTGAAGTGCACTGCATCTATAGCCAACATCTGGCCAGCAATCATTTTGACAAACTTTGCGAGTTGAATTGTAGTGATATATCAGTTCTTAATTCTGCGCAGCATGTATCGCTAGAGGGCTTATGATTATACATACAAATTGTTTGATATAGGAGTACTTTCTAGATAAGCTTGATCATTTCTAGATATTGATTTCTAGATAACTTTCTAGATAGACTTGGTTTAGATAATAATTAATACCTACATTGGCTAAGATGTATTTTGCAGTTTTCTTATTTTATACTATTATTTCTGAACACCAGTTTATTAGATTTTAATTTATTTTACATTTACACTATGTTGACAATTTCCTGTGTGGTGCAGTCTTTTTTTTTTTTTTGTGCATTTTTCTTGCACACCTATAATGAAAAGAACTTTGATTTCTCTAACCAGGTTGCCTTGCATTCTAATGAAGAACATGTTATTTTAATCATGTTGGAATTACTATTTAGTTGAGTACATTTAAAAGTTGAAAAAAATCAAGATATAATTTTTTTGCCATATCACCCAGCCCTATGTTCAAGTCCTAGTAGTGACAAAACATTGTGTGTAATGCAGGTGTGCGCATTTTGTTCCAAGTTGCTGTGGTACTGGTGCGGCGTTGTCTTGGAGAGGTTCGACTACGAAAAGAGTGCGATGGACAAATGGAAACTCTGGAGCGACTGCGAAGTGTTAAAGAGCGTGTCCAAAATGTTCAGGCTGACACCTTTATTCACGAGGTAGTAATAGTGCTTGTGTATTTCAACTAATCTGAATAAGCGTTGTCAGATTTCTTTACTCATAACAAATGTTACACCCTTAGGTGTGTTCTGTGCCCCTGTCCTTGGCAGACCTGCAAAAACAAACAGAGAAAGAGATGGAAAAGTGGAAAATAGAAAGACCAAACTCGACTTTTGACCCACGAGGGCGCTGTCATGGATACAGGATGGCATGGGAGAGAGGACAGGAGAAACTAAGGGAAAATGAAAAGAAGGAAAGACAGAAAGGGAACCTGACTCTTCCTCTAATGAGATCACATTCCTCTCTCTCTCCCTCTATTTTGCGAAAGAAATGGAGAAAGAGGAGTAGTCGGACTGAGACAGAGGAGTGGGACGGAGGAGGAAGAAATTTCTCACAAGGTTTGATGGAGGAGAGTGATGATGAAGAGATGAGGAGAAAGAGTGTGTGTGGTGTCATTGGGGAGCAGAGGGCAAAGCAAGACAGGCTAGCACATGAACTGTATACACACAAACAGAAAGATCACAACACACACACAACTACACCACCACAAAACCCAAAAGTGCTGGTGGTGTCTTACAGTATTGAGTCTGATGTTTTTGAGGAAGGGCATGAAGACAGAATCTGCACGTCAAATATACAGATTGTGACAGAGAGAGATTCTGTTAAACAGGAGGATACCTTACATACAGATACAGGTAATTGCAAGGAAGAAACAGAAGTATCTTTAAACCAACACAACGACACTTCAGCAACAGGAGAAGGTAAATATGATGATAAAGAAAGAATTGCTGCGAGTGTGGTGGAAGAGGATATACAGACACATGAACATCATGAATCAAATGTAGAAAAAGAGACATGTCAAGATCTACAGAATACAGAGAATAAGACAAATCAAATTGAACGGAGTACAAAAGAGCAGACAAATCAAGATGAGAACACAGAGAAACATACATGTCAAGATGAACAGAACGTGGAAATTAAGATAACTTCAGAGTCATCTGAGGAAAGCATACAAACAAACTATGATGCACAGGTAGCGGACATGCAGACTAACACTGGTAAACAGGAAGAGGAAATACAGTCATGGGGCTGCAAACGAGATGGAGCAGAAACAGATACTTTGCAAAAAGTCATAATACCCGAAGACAACCAGCAAGATGAGGAAAATCGAAAAAATCTGGAAAATATCACAGAGGCAGAAGTACAGAAACCAGTTTTTCAAGAAGACCGGAGATCTCACACATCCAGAGGTCAATATGAAGAACAACCCATTGGTGAAAACTATACTGATGTAGGTATGGAGGAAGCAGGGTTTCAGCATAAAGTGGTCAGTGATGGAGAGATCCCAGAGGAGAGAGAGAAAGGAAAGGAAGAAGAAAGACAGGAGGTAAAGCTAGAGGAAAGAGACAGTGATGATCATATCTGTGACAAAGAGACACTGCAAGAAATTGAAATTGAGCATCCAAACAGATCAGTCTGTCCTCTTGGCTTAGCAGATCCTGTACACCAATCCCAATCCAGTGACCCACAGCATAATGACATGGATGCTACTGAAAGATCTAGTGACTCACAACACAGTCAAATAGATTCCAAAGAAGTGGAAGTTATATTAAGATCTGGCAACCCTGAACAGAGTGTAGAGGGTGCTTCTGATAGAACTGACACCCATGAAACTTGGGAGGAAGATCTTGCAGTGGCATCTAAAAACTCTGAGAACATAATCGTTAATGCTGCTCCTGTTGCTATGTGTCGTAACATAGAAACCAGCGAGATTAACACAGAACACTGTGAAGGAAATAAAACAACTGGATCTGAAAATATAAAGTGCTGTGAAATGGATGCTTCTAAAGATTCACACAACCTTGAATACAAAAGAGAGGATGGTACTTGTAAATCTGGCAACTCACAGTGCATTCATATTACAACTGGATCTGGCAACCCAGAGAGTGATGCAATGGAGTCTGCTAATAGATCTGACAACCCAGATTGTAAAAAAGTGGATGTTACGACTGGATCTCTCAACCCAAAAAGACATCAAGTGCTTGTTGGAACAGGATCTGGCAACCCAGAAAGCAATGAAGTTAATGTTGCAACTGTATCTGGCAGCCCAGAGAGTGATGCAACGGAGTCTGCTGATGGATGTGGCAACCCAGTGTGTACAAAAATGCATGTTACTTCTGAATCTAGTAACAACGAAGTGCAAATTGGAAATGTATCTGGCAACCCAGAAAGCAACAAAGTGCATGTTGGAGTTGGATCTGGCAACTCAGAGTGCAATCAGGTTGCAATTGGATCTGGTAACCATGAGAGCAATTTAGAACATTCTGTTGTTGGATTAGGCAACCCAGAGTGTAAAGAAGTGCATGTTACTTCTGAATCTAGCAACCCAGAAAGCAACGAAGTGCATGTTGGATCTGGCAACCCAGAGTGCACTGAGGTTACAATTCAATCTAGGAACCATGAGAGCCCTGTAGTGGATTCTGCTGTTGCATCTGGCAACCCAGAGTGCAACATAGTGGACTCTGCTGATGGATCTGGCAACTCTCTGCATAACGGTGTATGTGCAATACCAGTCAACAACCAGGATTTAGAGTCCCAGTCGAAAACAACATCCAAACTTTCAATGCCAAATATCCCGCCAACTCAGCACCGTGTCGGCAGGACTTCCAGCTCACGGTCATCCTATCCCACAATCCTCTCGGAGGACACTTTCAGAGTGCCAAAGCAGATTCACACACCCAAAGAAGACAGCACACAAGAGACACACACTCAGTCCATCTCAGGTTCACCAACAAAGACAGGTGCTCCCAAATGTCTGGGTCTCTTCAGCCGTCTCCGGGGGGAGACCAATAAAACCCCCGTCCCTAAAATCCTCATTCAAGACTTTAGCGAGAAAGAAGAAAAGTTGACTGCAAAAGAGAGGAGGCGGAGGAAGAGAGAGAGTGAGAGAAAAGAAAGGGAGGAGAGAAAGAAACGAGAAAAGGAGATAGAAAAAGACAAAGAAAAGGAGAGGAAAAAGCCTCAGACGAGAGGGAAGAGCTTCCAGGTGCTCAACAGGAAGTGTGTGGATAATGACGTGTCCCCTTGCAACAGTGACTCTCAGACGCTTTGCCACAAGAGACATTCTGCCCCTTTTTCTGACAATTATTTTTAAATAATCAGAGACAAAAAATTAAATGCACATATTTAGCAGTGGGAGTGAGATGTTTTAATGTGAATTCTGTGCAATGATTTTACATGGCTTGTTATATTCACTGCTTTGGTTTAAAACCATTATTATTTTCATAGAAAAATAAAATCAGGAGGAGACATTTGTGTGTATTCAGAGTCTTTGAGAGGCTGGATGTGGTTTCTTTCCACATGGCTCACTTTGACAGTTCATTTGGATCATAGGCAATAGTTTGATTGATGGATGTTGTTTATTCTGTCTGATGTTCATCATCACTGTCACTAGCAAGCACTTCCTGGCTCTGTATCGTCTGATTGGTCAGCTGAGAAGTGGGCAGAACTGAACCAAAGAAAAGGGAACAAAACTGAAAGAGAAAACAAGGACTAAATATCAGTGAGATCTGTTGATTGTATTTTATATTTTAAATTAAATATTCATTTAAATTATTAATGTACCTTTTTATTAGGAGGTCTATTTGTAAGTGCTTCCTCCTGCTCCTCCTTCTCCTCCTCTCCTTCACTTGCTGGGTGCTTTCTGTTATTGGTGGTACGAGGTGGGGAGGTAGGTACATGTGATGGCCCAGGAAGTTCACTGGTCTCCATGGCGATGAGAAATGAGTCCATGTCATCGGACATGAAGTCGTCTGGTGGTTGCTCCGTCTCAAGACTAATGGAATAAATGTATCAAAGTACCAAATAAAGGTCATTATCAGGCACAGATGGAATCTGCAAACTTTTAGCATTTTCTGGGAAAATCTGTGGAATTTTGTGAAATTAAACATGGCAAAATATGTTAAAGGGTTAGTTCACCCAAAAATGAAAATACTCTCATTTACTCACCCTCATGCCATCCCTGATGTGTATGACTTTTTTTCTTCTGCTGAACACAAACTAAGATTTTTGAAGAATATCTCAGCTTTGTAGGTTCTACAATACAAGTGAATGGTGACCAGACCTCCAAAAGCTCCAAAAAGGAGATAAAGTCGGAATAGAAGTAATCCATAAGACTCCAGTGGTTTAATTCATGTCTTCTAAAGCGATCCAGTAGGTTTTAGGTGAGAACAGACCAAAATATAACTTTTTCACTTTACATCTTGACAGCAGTTTTCTTGGCAATCATGATTTCAAGCTTGATTACACTTCCTATAGTGCCATCTAGCACTAGGAAGTGTAATCGAGATGGAAATCATAATTGTGCCTAGAGACTGCAATGACAATATGTACAGTGAAAAAGGAGTTATATTGAACACAAAACACACTGGATTGCTTTAGAAGACATGGATTACTTTTATGCTGACTTTATTTCCTTTTGGGAGCTTTTGGAGGTCTGGTCACCATTCACTTGCATTGTATAGACCTACAGAGCTGAGATATTATTCAAAAATCTTCATTTGTGTTCAGCAGAAGAAAGTCATACACATCTAGAATGGCATTTTTGGGTGAATTATTCCTTTAAGCCGAGTTGAGAGTACTGCAGTCTTAAAGAGCACCTATTATGGTTTTTCAAATATTATCTTTCATGTAGTGTGTTATATAGCTGTTTGTGAATGTAAAAAAGTTTCAAAAATCAAAGTGCACAACAAATGGAGTTATTGACTCCCAAAAGAAAGAACCGATTCTGAACACCTGAAACGAGTATTTAGTCATTCCAGACTAACTTCCTGTACTAACCTACATCATTTGCCTCTGGTCTTCATTGGCTGCTTGCAAACAGCTCTGACCCGCCCTCAAACACTACATTAAGCGGTAGACCAATCAAAACAGACTGGTACATCTGACCAATCAGAGAAGAGTAGGCTCTCTGAAAGGAGGAGTTTAGAATGAATCATTTTGAACGGATCATTGAATTAGTTGTTTTTGACATTGGGAAAAAAAGGTAATGCTGCAATTTAAATGAGCAAATTAAAGTGTTTTGTGACCTTGGATGCATGTAAATCTATTGTATGAGACCTTTAAAACAAAATTAGGCACGTTTAAAAACCATAATAGGTGCTCTTTAAAGGCTGCTAGAAGCATTATCAAATTAGCCAAAATGTTAGCCAGAAACAACACATGTAAGGGGCACGTTCTATGCAGAAATTTGTAAATGATGGCTCTCCAAAATCTGTGTAAATCTACATACGTTTTCTACAGAGCGCACAGATTCTGTATGGGCCTGTTCATTATAACCAAATCACATATTCCATAGTCATACAACTTCACCGTTTTGTGTTGGCGTTGATGTGGTTCTTAGGACGCGAGTCCTCGGACAGAGTAGCGAGTACAAAATTAGCCTCCAGAACACTGTCAGACACACTCAGTATAACTGGACTTAAAACAGACACAACACACAAATGTTAAAAAACTCAATAGCATAAATTTTTAAACAAATCTATACAATTAAATTAATGAACCTGAACTGGTTCAAAAGAATACTATATATACACTCACTTGCCTGGCTCATCAAAACACATTGAGATTGGAAGTCCAGACGACTCAGCAAACACAAGTAAACCCTGATGAAAAAACACAGAGACAGAAAAACAAAGACAACATTAAATAAAAACAAACTCCATTTACCTTCTTAATAAATGTCCCTCATCTATCTACCTCACAGCCTATAACATTCTGTTTCACCTGGGGGGACATGTTCATTGTATTTCAAGATTTTTGTTTTATTACAGAAGTTCGTGTTGTCTTTCAGCCCTTTTTGGGGGGGGGGGGTTTGATTTAAATGTATGTGTACTCACCCTGAGCTCTTTCAGGCAGAAGGTGATACTGGTTTGAGTACTAACAGCAAAGTGATCAAACTCCTCTGAGCTTAAACACAGCTCTGTCATCATTCCCCGAGAAGAATCTGAAAGAGGACAGTCCATAATTTGACTCAATTTTGTTTTGTGTGTAGTAGCAGAATAAAGCAAAGACTGACATCATTGATACCTGCATCATCTTCCACATGATTCCTGAGCCACACTCGATCACTGCTCACTGACAGATTCACCTCTTCTAGAGACGGAGGGAAATGCAGAACTGTGTCCACCATCAACCTACAGTGAAAGAGAATTGAAACTGATTCAAATCAGACTCTGAGAGGGAAAGCAGGGTTGGCCTTAATATTGAGGTATAAAAGACGATTGTGAACCTGGGTTGAGCTTGTAGCACATTCGCACAGCTCTCTTTATCAAACACAGCTTGCAAACTTTCACAATCCTGAAAGGACAAATTGTGTGTTTTCAAGAGCCCTGTAACCAACACAAACACAGTCGTTACACACAGTGTATAATACAGTCCTTCTTTGCTAAATTGTATGCACATACAGTTTAAAAGTTTGTTATGAGATAAATTGCAATTAATGAGTGCATAAAGCTTCATATTCTAGTCATGAAAACAAAGCGTCACAATGTTGATTTGAAGGGAACGTTTTTACCATGTTTACAATGCAGAGTTATGGTCAACCGACTCTTCTCATTGTTCAGCTGAACACGACATTTCTCGACCGAACGCTCCAGAGAGGACAGGGACTTGAACACTGCCTGAACACTCTGAAGGAGAAAAAAAAAACAGGGAGATGTATTCATTTGAACAGGATATTGTTATGGTGTGAAAGTGACGACATTGTTCAATTTGTTGCCCTGAAGAGGAAATTATTTTAAGTATAGTTCATAGTTAAATTGCTATGCATATGATATATGCATATGCATTTAGGACATACAGTTGTGCTCAAAAGTTTGAATTTTTTTTTTGAAATTTTGGCATTGATTTTGAAAATACGACTGATCATGCAAAAAAAAAAAAAACAGTCTTTTAAGGATAGAGATCATATGAAGCCATTTATCATCACATAGTTGTTTGGCTCCTTTTTAATCATAATGATAACAGAAATCACCCAAATGGCCCTGATCAAAAGTTTACATACCCTTGAATGTTTGGCCTTGTTACAGACACACAAGGTGACACACACAGGTTTAAATGGCAATTAAAGGTTAATTTCCCACACCTGTGGCTTTTTAAGTTGCAATTAGTGTCTGTGTATAAACAGTCAATGAGTTTGTTAGCTCTCACGTGGATGCACTGAGCAGGCTAGATATTGAGCCATGGAGAGCAGAAAAGAACTGTCAAAAGACCTGCATAACAAGATAATGGAACTTTATAAAGATGGAAAAGGATATAAAAAGATACCCAAAGCCTTGAAAATGGCAGTCAGTACTGTTCAATCACTTATTAAGAAGTGGAAAATTCAAGTAGATAGACAGACAGACAAGTAGATACCCTAAATAGATAGACGGACAGATGGACAGACAAACAGACAGATAGATTGACAAGTAGGTACGGTAGACAGCGGACAGACAGACAGAAAGAAAATAACAGGGAATAGGAATGTTACCTTGATAGGCATTTTGCAGCGAAATCTCTGGTCTGATGGAGCCTGATATCTTTGGAAGAAGAGAGGAGACAACAGGAAACAGGCAAAAGCTGAGCGGGAAGAGTTGACTGAACGCAAAGCCAGCTGAAAAACACACAAAAGACTTGTAAGTGACATTATTTCAACACTACACAATGTAATGCATAAACACAAGAAAAACAGACAATACATACCCCATCCTCCACTGGCTCCAAATACAGCTCCTCTCCGATCCTTGACAGGGAATGTATTGCTCTTGCTAAAACTGTAATAAATATTAGTTACTATTAATTTAGTCATGCGTAACAGACGTTACACATTGCACGCAATAGGCGACATGCACACAGGACGCGTTCATGCATTTCAATTTACGTTATTGTTTAGTTGTTAGTCCAAAGTCCCTTTTAAGAGACTAAACTAACTGTCACTGGTTGGTCACATAGATCAGACAGCCGTTGCCTTTCGCGCCATCAGCGTTGCGTTTTAAAACGCGTCTCGAGCACCCTGCGTTCAATTCCATTCTGTTGAGTCTAGCGGTTTGGAACGGAAGAACACCTCCGGTATGAGAAGTTTGGTCAGTTCTTACCTTTTACGTTTCCTCCGGTCGCAACACAATCCATTCTATGTTACCGCAGTATTCCTGTTGATTAAGTGCACATAAATTATTCCCCGCCTCTTGCTGATTAATTTAATCACGAATCAAGGCACCGGCCACATAATGTTTCTGGCTGTTATACCACAACAAACTGATCGTGATGTTTAGCGACTTTCAGTGACTTTAAGAGTTGTTATCTGTAACTGAATATAATAAAGCACCCATTTAGAATGCGGTGAACATATTAAACGCAGATAATTCAAAAATGTAGCTGGTGTGCATCTGTTTACTTCGAATCCGACATGTGGCGCGTCTTTTTTGCTCTAGCCAATCAGCGTGAAGATCAGAAGCCAGTGTTTGCGTCATAATAAAGCGCTCCATGCTGTTGCGCAGTCAAATGAGCAGCATGTGGAAACTGTTTAAATACCAGAAACAGCTTATCTGGTGTCAATTTAAAGAGAACATGATGCGAAATTATTTGTTAATAGTATAATTTGTAAAATAAATAAATAAAATAATGATCATTAAAAAAAAAAAAAAAAAAAAAAAAAAAACATGCACATTTACAATTATGAGTTTTACTGTGGTATTTGTAGTCAGACCACATAAAACTTTTGATGACCCCTCATTACTATGGTATTTGTTAGAAAAACTAGCTGCTTAAACACATTTAGAACCCATAACTGCCATAGGTGTAATAAAATTGAAGCAGATCCCCTCATAGACAGATCAACACCCCTAATTGATTATTTAATAAGAATATAAAACTTATCTACCAAAATACTATAGATACACTACAATTACTGTTTTTCCATAGTGAATTTTCATGAGGGAACTGCTGTTTGTTATTTGCTTTAAATGTATGGGTGACAAAAAATTACTGCTCTTTTTAAAAGCAAAAATCTATAACTAATATTGAGACATAACTTTCTCATGAATTTTAAGACACATGTTCTCATCTATGCAGCAGCTGGAGAGAGGGAGTGACAAAGATGCAAGAGATGTTATCCAGACACACTTGTCTTACCTGTCCATCTGGCTGTTTGACACACCTCTTTCTGCTTTTTTTCTGGGCTATTCTTCATAAAACTCCTTCCGCAAGGTTTCAAATCGACAAAAGATCAAACAATACTGAGAGCTCACAAGAGAGACGGAATACAGGATTAATGATAAGGTTACGGAAATGAGGGATAACTGGAGTACTATGAGGACATGATCTCAGATTTCTGATGGAAATAAATACTCATATGGACTGACATGATGATTTGAATGAAGGCTTTAACAAAAAATGGATCTGCTTCAGTTTTGATTTTACCTCTACCTATAACGAGGATGTGTGAAACTTGAACGACAAGAGTGTGCTTAAATGTGTGCTTGCATCTCTGGTATGTAATTCAGTCTTTGTCAGTGTTGCCAGTGTATATGTGAGTGTTTGTATGTGTGTAGCTAATGTAACATAGTCTTTCTACAATTGAGTGTCAATGGCGGAGAACCCTGTCTCAGATACTCAATCCTTGCTGGAGTCTATGCTTCAAAAATTACGGGTAAACACTCAAACCAACAATAGCTCACACACTGATATGCAAACATGTAGTTTGCCTGTTATGTATTATGCTGAAACAATGGAGGATTCGTCCAAAGCAACAGTTTATCAGTTTGAATTTTCCTCCAGCAACAAAGAGCAAGACAGACACTCCATTCAGAATAAATGTGAGAATCCGTGGACTCAACAATCAGTTAATTTCAGGGGTACGCAGGCCCCTTTTGCTGATCAACTTCCCAAAAGGATCAGAAGAGTCTCTTCTAAACCTAAACATACACCATTAATCTGGGGGGAACACAACCACTTTCCATCAGAGAGGAGTAATGATGCAATTTCCTGTGTTGGAGAGCAAGAGATGCCCAATGTGGAGAAGAGGCAACAGTTTTCTCTGAAAGGGGAGACCAAGGGTGTCTACAACTCAAGTGTGCTACCTTTATACAAAACAGAACCCTACCGAAATCCCCCTGACCTTTTAGCCCCGACTTTAGCAACATCTACTTCAGTGTTGGATAAACCAGAGGTCAAGGGTCAAAGTGGCACATGGAGTTGGGATACAGAGAAGGAGAAAAATGAAGGCACCAGAGTTCATGAGGAATCAGGAAAAAGGACAAGTAAGAAAAAGTGGAGGGATGCTAAAAGATGGGCCCAGAGGGTGAAGGAGAGATGGAGAGAGAGACACAGAAGCACAGAGACCAGACAAAGAGATGATGGAGAAAGACAAGTACAGAGTGAAGTACTACAAGTGAGTATTTGCGATTTTCTGGTTAATGAAGTTATTTACAATATACACTATAGCAACTGTTAAAGCCAGTTTTGTGCTGTTAATTAGTGTTGCTTAGTTGCTAAGGCAAATGTGACTATTACTATTGCTCATACTTAGGGTTTGGTTAAACAAACCCTCTAATCCTAAGGATTCAACTTCAGCATGAAACTCATCTGCACACTTTGTGCCACAGACATGAGCTTAAATCGTGCTGCTTTTTGAAGAGAAGTGTGCTATTACTTTTTGAGGTGATCAAGCTTGCATTTTTTGACTGATGGATGATAAAATGGGTGAAAAATCCCAGAGATTATATTGAAGGTGGGACCTGACATATCATAGACACCTGGGGAGTGGGCTCTTTTGATGACCTAGCAACTACATAGCAATGCGTTAAAAACACTCAACACCATAGCAACTGCATAGCAACACTTTGGCAACCAATCTAGCATTGTGGTAGTGAGTTCTGCAAGCTCGACCTGCCACCTAGCAACTGCTTAGTACACCTAAAAATGACCTAGCAACCACATACAGTAGTAATGTGCTTAAAAAACAGAATACCATAGTAACTGCATAGCAACCCTTTGGCAACAATCCTAGCATTGTGGCAGTGAGTTTTGCCACTTAGCAACCAACCAAGGACACTCAAGCATCCGAAAGCTCGTTATCATGTCACAGGTGATTGAGTCATAAGTGTCCCAATGTTCAGTGGATCAACACTCTTGCCAGTGCCCGAATTGGGGTTCACGATATACTGATTCACGACATAGGGAGCTGAGACACACCAAGTGAGCTTTTCAAGCGTGATTTGCCACCTAGCAACCACCTGAGTTTTGTAAGCTGGATTTGAATGCACCACTCACTTTCTGTCTAGTATTAGCTTAAAAAAATCTGTCTCTTTCTGTCATGTTGTCATAAAATCAAATGTCCTTAATGTCTTTTATTCAGAGTAATCTCTCTCCAATATCGATGCCTATTGATGTGAACACAACTACAGCAGTCACTGAGAATCCAAATATCCATAACGAACCAATAAACACAGAACTGGATGAATCCACTCTCTGTTCACTCAGCGACATGAGGTAACCACATCAGCCAATGACATTAGCACAATAGAAATTTGTGTAGAAATTATGCATCAGACATAGTCATCATACCACAGGTGTGATCCATGAAAACACAGTAATCACTTTCTCTCCAATGTGAAACAGCAACTACTTCAGTGACAAAGAATGTTAGACAGAGTGATCATGTAAGTGCTAAAATAATAAAATAAAAAGAGAAAATATGATAGTTATTCAAAGAAAGGGTGTAACTATTAATGCCACATCCTGGTTGAGTTAGCATAGACTGTTTTCATTGGCAAATTTTTGGATTTGTACTTACAGTACATGGTCAAAATGTTTTGGACACCACAATGGTTTTTAAATTAAGTGCTCAACATGCAAATATGGGTGTGGTGTTTGGGTGTCCACATACTTTTGGCCTTATATTGTACATTAAATTGAAGTGAAATTTTTTTTTTAACTCCTATTTTCCCATCCTCTTTTCCCATCCTTTCATCCTCTCTGTCAGTGAAAATCTGTTCTCTTTTGGCACTTCTAATTTGATGGAAGAGATCTTCAATGGAACGAAATGGGCTCAGTTTCTCACAGTTAACTGCACCACACAGGACCAATCACAGGAGTCACCAAGTATTAGCCAATCATGTAAAGAAGAATGGAATGGCAAATGGAATCATACAAAGACAATAGATTCCCATTCAGGTATGACTCAGGCGGAAACGTCGTTCCCTGAGAGCTTTACACAAGACATGGCCTTCAATATGCATGTTAACAATGAAACTGAGATGTCCAAGATCAGTGTTCTTTCGTCAGATTTTAACGATCTCTCTGCAAATCAATCACAAACTTCTGATTTATTTACAAACCAATTACAAACCACCAATCTGAGCTTCAACGAGTCTCAAAAAAGTAAGCAAACAAGTAAACAATCACAGTTTTCTCATCAACTTTCATACAAATCAACAGCAAATGAGCATAGTGTTCCGCAGTTGATATCTATTCAACAAAGTCATTCCCAACCACAAGTATCTGACACCAGCCATAACCAGCCTCAAGGTGGGAAAGAAGTTTTCATCCCTATTTTGGACTCATATGTTAAGGTGAGAATTAAAGCAGTAAGAAACAATAGTGATTTATAATGTTATTAGTAATCAGCACCTACAGTAATAACAGCAGTATGATAAAGATGTAGCCCATAAAGCTGTAACATAGATGGATCATTTAACCTATCAGTAAAAGTTTGGAAAGTGTCATTTCAAATTTTTAATGTTGCATGAAGTACTCGGTATTACTCCTGGGTATGTTTTGGTAATTAAAAAATTTTTAATGGTGGAGTGACCAAATTTGTAATGTTGCATGAAGTACTCGGTATTACTCCTGAGTATGTTTTGGTAATGAAAATTTTTTTTAATGGTGGAGTGACCCAGAACACATTGAGTTTTACATGGTCAAGCATCATTCACATTTTCTTAAAAATAGGTAGATTCAGGGCCTGGGTAGCTCAGCGAGTAAAGATGCTGACTACCACCACCCCTAGAGTCGTGAGTTTGAATTCAGGGCGTGCTGAGTGACTCCAGCTAGGTCTCCTAAGCAACTAAATTGGCTCGGTTGCTAGGGAGGGTAGAGTCACATGGGGTAACCTTCTCGTGGTCGCAATAATGTGGTACTCGCTCTTGGTGGGGCGCGTGGTGCGTTGTGTGTGGATGCAGCGGAGAATAGCATGAAGCCTCCACACGTGCTATGTCTACGCGGTAACACGCTCAACAAGCCACAAATAAGATGCGTGGATTGACGGTCTCAGATGTGGAGGCAACTGAGGTTCGTCCTCCGCCACCCGGATTAAGGCGAGTCACTACGCCACCACGAGGACTTAGAGCGCATTGGGAATTGGGCATTCCAAATTGGGGAGAAAAAAAAATTATATTCTAGTTTGGTATTATTATGTTTTACCTGGCAAGGTACCATGTGTGCTTTTTAAACTTTGGGTGCGTCAAAGTATCCCAAGATAAATATAACATTAGATTTCTTATTTGAATGGTAACACATTTGTTCATTGTTTCGTATTTCTTCATCTTTCCTTTGCACTATTGCATTCTTTCCACTCCTCAGCCAATGGACCGTTCCTCCATAAAATCACACGGATCTCTGAGTCGTAAAAGAGAGCACTGGACTAGAAGGAGAAATCCATTTGAAGACTCAAGCCAAGACATGGAGGATGAGTACCACTGCCGCTCCACCTCTAGCATCTCACCCATGTCTACTCTTACCTCTCTCCAGAACTCTGTCTCTGAAGATTCAGATTCTTACAAATCTCTGGAGACAGTGATTAAAAAGGTATGATGTGTTGTGTGTAACTCATAAGTCATTTTTATCTAATTTTTATCAGCTGATCTTTATGAATTTTATGCAGATGTTTGGGTAGACTCCTAACTTTGACTTCAAAAAGCACAATCTGGTTAAAATACTCCCGATTGAACCCTGGGATCTGGCTTTTTTGATACTGAGAACAAATCTTTGGGGCTGAACATAATGTGGGTTTGTTAATAAAGAGGAACAAGTGAGTGTTATTGTTTGGAGATGGTTGCTGTTTTAGTGCTATGATTAAAGTTTACACTGGGTGGTGCCGAATTTTTAGCACTTGTCATGTGATCAAGGCCACAGAAACAGATACTTAAAAACAATAACCGGCTTTGTTGAGAGTCACTATAAAAATTCCTTACGCTGACAGATACAACATTGTGTAATTTTCACTACACTGCTGCCTACAGATGATGAATTAGCAGAAATAGCATTGATCCCATCAAATTTTGACACTATAGGGACAGGGCCGATATTTGTAATATAGGCCTATTCTGCTTGTAATTCATCAATATTTGAGATCATCGATATTGGCTGATAACCGTGCCTCTTGGAACAGAAGTTGTTGGGAATTTTGATTATACAGTATACTGTATTGTAAAATAAGATAATTTAACTCCCACAATTTTTTGTGTCTCATTTAGCATTATTAATTTGCTATATCTATTAGTAATACTGTATATATCAGCCACCCTGCTACCAGCATCGGCCATTGTAAAACCCTGATCGGTCCACCATTAATTGACACTGTTGTTTTGATGGTGTGCATAATCGTGGACATAATGGTTGTGATTTAATATGTTAATATATAACAATTGTTTTCAGCTCACATCTGATCTCTATCACATCTATTGTTAACACCTTGTGTATGTATACAGTATGAATCAACTGTTCAATTGTGTTCACAATTAAAATAGATAACGGCATTGGTTGTTTGTTTTTCTCTCAGATGAGAATGGAAGAATCCCGTCATGTTCGATTCGCTGAGGAGGTGGTCATCTTACCGCCCAGCTTCATATCTGAGGATGAAGACGATTGTTTAGAAGATGATTGTCCAGAGGAACCTTCTCCCCGCTCCTCTTTCCCTAAGTGGATTGGGTCTTTAAAAGTCAAACAGACAAGAAAATACAAATTTTAACTCCCTTCTGTGTGTGGCTGCACCCCTGAAATTCTGCAGCTCTCATAAACAGTGTCTGTACAGTAGAGGCAATATGTGGACATGCCACAAATTAGCAGGGCAGATAAAACTATTACTGAATAGATTATCATTAAAGGAATAGTTCACACAAAAATGAAAATTCTCTCATCATTTACTCATTTACCATCCCAGAAGTGTATGACTTTATTTCTTTTGCTGAACACAAATGAAGATTTTTAGATGAATGTCTCAGCTCTGTAGGTCCTCACAATGTAAGTCAACAGGGTCCAAAACTTTGAAGCTCAAAAAAGCACACAAATCCATGTGTTTAGAAGCAAGATGATAGGTGTGGGAGAGAAAGAGGTCAATATTTAAGTTCTTTTTTATTATAAATCTCCACTTTTACTTCCACATTCTTCTTCTTTTGTTTTGGCAATTTGTATTCTTCATGCATATCGCCACCTACTGAGCAGGGAGGAGATTTAATAGTAAAAAAAGGACTTAAATATTGATTTGATTCTCACCCACTCCTATTATATCCCTTCAGAAGACATGGATTTAACCACTGGAGTTGTATGGATTACTTTTATGTTGCCTTTATGTGCTTTTTTGAGCTGCAAAGTTCTGGCCACCATTCACTTGCATTGAATGGACCAACAGAGCTGAGAAATTTTCATTTTTGGGTGAACTATTCTTTTAATTCTGAAAATGTAGCTGTCCTACAGAGCTCCTATGCCTAATAAGAAAATTGTCATTGAGGGGGTGTGTGAACGTTTGTCAGCTGTGTACAATGGCATTTGAAAATTTTTATTCATCAGTTTTATTTACATAGCACTTTCCACAATACATATAGTTTGAAAGAAGCTTTATTGCAAATAGAGACTTAATGCCCCTAGTGAGCAAGCCATAGGCAAATGTGGCAAGGAAAAACACTGGTGTTTAGGTATAAGGTGGAGGAACCAGACTCAGCTGGGGGAGCCCATCCACCTCTAGCAAGTAACACATTACATAAATGTAAATATTGTTTGCCAATACTGTCTATTTACGTAATATGTGCAGTACTGGTCTTATTTAATAGGTAAGACAGTGATTCAATTGTAAAGATAATGATTCTACAAACAGTAATTCATTTGTAACTTTTAAAGTCCATCCTAAGGTTACCGGAATGATGCAGGCAGTGGTCAGTGAAGCATCCCTCGCTGTCTGGCTAGTATTCTGCTATATATTCTCATGGAAATACAGATATTGCCGTATAAAGTCTACACTGTAAAAAAAAAAAAAAAAACTTGTTTTGACTTAAAGAAGTAAGTATTTGTACTGCCTTCAAATTTTAAATTGTGCCAACTTAAAAGGGAAATTTGTTTAAACATAAAATAGAACATAAAATTAACTTAAATCATAACAACTTGTTAAATGTCTGATCCCTCTGTCATATTTAGACTTAAGTTTGGCAAGGAGACACGCATGGACCTTAACGCTACATGCAAATCACAATGATGGTGACAATCTTCAAACACATCATTGACTGAAAAGATGAAAATTGAGTTATCTCAACAAGATCAATCCAGGGTAGTTATTCTAACTTTACATTTTAAGTGCTCTGAGCATCTTGTACTTCACTTACTACACATTACAGCATATTTAAAATATGACAGTATTTGTTTCTCTGATTGAAATTGGGGGCCCTGTGGGAAACCTACTATCAGCATACAGGTTTGTGGTACAGTACAGTACAGGTGACAGCACAAGTAAAGGAAATACAGAAGCAGGCACCGTAAGTAAAGGAAACACAAGAAAGGATGGGGGCAATTAACTCAGGGGTTTGTGAGGTTGTGATAAAATAAAATAAATTAAAAAGAAGAAAAAATAATAAAATATTTTGCCATAAACATGCATATTGCATATTTTAAAGATACTAAACACAAAATATAAGTGTACATTTAGCTTTTGGAAAGTAAGTAGACCTACTCAAATGTCACTATTTTTTATTTCTTTATTTTACATTAAAAGAAGAATTATGTTAGAATTATGTTGGAGAATGATTACATTGACAATGACATTGGCAGTTACTTAATTATTCATTAATAATTTAGTTAATTTTTATAATTCTTTTTTTTTAAAATTTTTATTATTTACATAGATTACTCTTAATTAAATATTGTTTATATATGTGTGTTCTCAGGATTTGGAGTTGACTGGACAGTGCCTTTATTTAAATTAACAAATCCAGCCCTAAGTGTCGACAGATTTTAAACACAAAGATTATGGCTGAACAATCAGATATTTTATACAATTACATGAAAAACTGCAAATAATTAAACCTTTAGAAATTAATATGACAAAATATTATTTGGATGTTTCAATTGTTGATGTCTCGTGTCCCTCACTCCTGGTGCCTAATACAAAAGGTCCCTGAGTCATCAGAGTTCTTTTCCGTCACTTTTAATGACATATGACTTCTCTGGTAGAGTCTTTTGTGTACTGACTGAGTCTCAATGCCTGATACCTGTCAATGTAGAGGAGAGAAAGATAAGGAATTCTTATTCCAGATACTTGCTCTTTACCTCTGCATATACTTAAATGAGTAAACTGGAGTCAGATCAACTTTGAGAACTAGAAAACATGTGGCACCTCTTCAAATTTCTTTGCTTTGTACTGTTCCGCCCCTTTAAGGAAGTTGAGAAGGATGATGTCACAGAACACTGTAGCCTGTTAAAATACATGCCAGTCAGATTTTGCATGACTACGCTGTAAAAAAAAACAAAAAAACTGGCAGCTGTGGTTGCCAGAATAATTATGTAAAAAATACAGTAAAAATGTAAATAACTTTACAGAACAACCTGTAAATTTAGCAGTTTAGAACTGTTGTAATTTACATGACCACGCTGGCACTGTAAAAAAACAACAACAAAAAAAAAAACACAAAAAACAAACAAACAATTCTGTTAAATTTACAGTAAAAAAAAAACATCATAAACTTGATATTAATCTTCTGAAACGGTAAAAATCTGCTTTTTACTTTATAAGGTATTGTTAATCACCGTAAAAATTACAGAAGGGCACATGAAGACATAAAGTTAATCAATAGAGGCTCTTCCAGGAGCAATGACCATTAAACATGTAGAGACAGTGCTCAGTGTCACTCACTCACTCACACAAACACTAAACACCATCAGGGTAACACATGTAAAATGTAAATAATGCAATAAACATTAACTAAACTATATCAAATATAACACAAAACACCCCAATGTATGTAACTGATATTAAAAATAAGAAGACACATAACTATTCCCATTAAATATAATGAAATATGATGGGTCATGCAGGGAATTGTGGGAACGTCCGATTATTGGATTTTACTGTAATTTTAACAATAATTTACTGTAAAAGTACATGTACTCTCTTGTTAAACATAAAGTAAATTTTTACCATTAATTATACAGGAAAATCATACTTTTTACATCTAAAATTATTTATTTTTTACAACATTTTATTGTAAAAACTACTGTATTGTCTTTTAAAATATATTTACAAATTTTATTGTGTATTTTACAGTTAATATTCATTAATCAATTAACATTTTATTTCTATAGCACTTTTCCAGTCTTTTACCATTAAAATTACAGACAATTTTTACAGTGTACAGATTTTGCATGACTACAGCGCAGATAGATAGATAGATAGACAGACAGACAGACAGACAGACAGACAGACAGATAGATAGACAGATAGATAGATAGACAGACAGACAGACAGATAGACAGATAGAGAGAGAGAGAGATAGATAGATAGGTAGGTAGATAGATAGGTAGGTAGGTAGGTAGGTGGGAAGTGGTCTTACCAGTCCCACTGAAGTGAACGCTGCCACAAGATTAATCATAAATGGCACAGCACTAAACTTTCCTGCCTAGAAATAGATAAGCAAGGTTAGCACATGTGTAAGCTGCTTTGCAACACATACACAAATCTTTCTCTCACACACTCTACTCACATTCCCAGACACAATTATTTCAAAGCGGATGGCATAGGCTTTGTGAAGCGTTCTATACTCTGTCCCATCTGGTGACTGGTAGTATTTAGCAAACCTGAAAAAGTCCAAATAAAAAACACAGTAACAGACAGAATGCAGAATGAATGGAATTAAAGGAATAGTTCACCAAAAAAAAAAAAAAAAAAAAAAAATCTTCAGAAGTGATATGATAGGTGTGGGTGAGAAACAGATCAATATTTAAGTCCTTTTTTACTATAAATTCTCCTCCCTGCCCAGTAGGTGGCAATATTCAAGAAGAATGTTAATTGCCAAAAACAAAAGAAGAAATATGTGAAAGTAAAAATGGAGATGGATAGTAAAATATGACTTAAAAATGTATCTGTTTCTCACCCACTTCTGAAGATATGGATTTAACTACTGGAGTCATATGGATTACTTTTATGCTGCCTTTATGATCATTTGGAGCTTCAACATTTTGGTACCCATTCACTTGCACTGTATGGACCTACAGAGCTGAAATATTATTTTTAAAATCTTTGTTTGTGTTCAACAGAAGAAAGAAAGTCATAAACATCTGGGATGGCATGAAGGTGAGTAAATGATGAGAATTTTTTTTTATTTATTTTTTTGGGTGAACTATCCTTTAAGAATATATGTGTGCTACCTGAAGTTATATCCTTTGGAGACATTGCTCTTCTCAAACACAGCATCCAAGCGTGAGAAGGTGTACTGGGGATTGCACATTTCCACAGAATAGTCAAAATCACACTTCCAGCCTATTTTAATTCCAATCTCTCCTCCCTGACAAACACATACACAAAGACAGCACAATCAAAACTAGCTGAAAACCAGACCAATGACCAATAAAACCAATCCAATACCAAAACTCAAAATATTTTAGGTTTTTGAGTATTTGTAATGCATTTTCAGATTTCCATTTATTTGTAGACCTACTATGTAATGCAGTTTTGTTATGCTGTTTTAGTCCAAAATTCTTACATACAAGTCTAATTTGTGTGATATGTGAAACTCCCAAAATGCAGTGCAAAAAACAACCCAAGGCATACATTTAAAAGTAGCCTGATTCAGTAGGAAAACTGTGGACTTGGCAACCCTGCTATAGACTTCTATTTTTTCTTTATGAATTATAATTAAGACAGACTCACCCTGCCCTTTTAAAATTGGAAAAAACACCCAAAACATTATTTTATACAAAATAAGATTTTGTCAGATTTTCCTCACTTCTGGGGTAAACCCACACAAAGAGTAATCACATATTATGTCTACAGACAAGACTATTGGTAGTATAACATGCCAGTCGATACATTTTAATGTTTGCTCCAGGGACTAAAAACAGTTCAAGGAAAGAAAACTTTATTTTTAAATGCTGGAAACCGGTTATAACCGGTTAATTTAGTTCCAATAATTTTTTCATGAAACTAAAGTCCAAAGGGTTTATCATAGTATATTTTTGGAACTACCCCACTTTATGTCGCCCAAAAAAATTAAACGTGCTTTGAACCTGAAGGAAACTGCTGCATCACACATTTCTTTGCCTAATTGTCTGTTGTGGATGTCATATTCTGTGAATGAAGACCTTTTTAACAACTATGTATAAATACATATATGTGCATGGCTAATCCAGGTACAAGGAAAACATTATTAGAGGTAAAAAGTATATTTCTCTGTTGTTTCCAAGTCTTCACTGAATTATTGTTACATACAGTGCATCCAGAAATTATTCACAGCGCTTCACTTTTTCCACATTTTATGTTACAGCCTTATTCCAAAATGGATTAAATTCATTATTTTCCTCAAAATTCTACAAACAATACCCCATAATGACAACGTGAAAGAAGTTTGTTTGAAATCTTTGCAAATTTATTAAAATTAAAAAACGAAAAAATCACATGTACATAAGTATACACAGCCTTTGCCATGACACTCAAAATTGAGCTCAGGTGCATCCTGTTTCCACTGATCATCCTTGAGATGTTTCTACAACTTGATTGGAGTCCACCTGTGGTAAATTCAGTTGATTGGACATGATTTGGAAAGGCACACACCTGTCTATATAAGGTCCCACAGGCCATGAAGTCCAAGGAATTGTCTGTAGACCTCCGAGACAGGATTGTATCGAGGCACAGATCTGGGGAAGGGTACAGAAAAATTTCTGCAGCATTGAAGGTCCCAATGAGCACAGTGGCCTCCATCATCCGTAAATGGAAGAAGTTTGGAACCACCAGGACTCTTCCTAGAGCTGGCTGCCTGGCCAAACTGAGCGATCGGGGGAGAAGGGCCTTAGTCAGGGAGGTGACCAAGAACCCTATGGTCACTCTGACAGAGCTCCAGCGTTTCTCTGTGGAGAGAGGAGAACCTTCCAGAAGAACAACCATCTCTGCAGCACTCCACCAATCAGGCCTGTATGGTAGAGTGGCCAGACGGAAGCCACTCCTCAATAAAAGGCACATGACAGCCTGCCTGTAGTTTGCCAAAAGGCACCTGAAGGACTCTCAGACCATGAGAAACAAAATTCTCTGGTCTGATGAAACAAAGATTGAACTCTTTGGCCTGAATGACAAGCATCATGTCTGGAGGAAACCAGGCTCCGCTCATCACCTGGCCAATACCATCCCTACAGTGAAGTATGGTGGTGGCAGCATCATGCTGTGGGGATGTTTTTCAGCGGCAGGAACTGGGAGACTAGTCAGGATCGAGGGAAAGATGAATGCAGCAATGTACAGAGACATCCTTGATGAAAACCTGCTCCAGAGCGCTCTGGACCTCAGACTGGGGCGAAGGTTCATCTTCCAACAGGACAATGACCCTAAGCACACAGCCAAGATAACAAAGGAGTGGCTCCAGGACAACTCTGTGAATGTCCTTGAGTGGCCCAGCCAGAGCCCAGACTTGAACCCGATTGAACATCTCTGGAGAGATCTGAAAATGGCTGTGCACCAATGCTCCCCATCCAACCTGATGGAGCTTGAGAGGTCCTGCAAAGAAGAATGGGAGAAACTGCCCAAAAATAGGTGTGCCAAGCTTGTAGCATCATAGCATCATTATGGGGTATTGTTTGTAGAATTTTGAGGAAAATAATGAATTTAATCCATTTTGGAATAAGGCTGTAACATAACAAAATGTGGAAAAAGTGAAGCGCTGTGAATACTTTCCGGATGCACTGTATGATGCATTAATACAGATTTGATGCTGCCGGGTTTTGACTCTGAAGCAGATCTTTAATTAAAATTTTACTTAACTGTTAATTAACTGTATACTTGTTACGATTTATATTGTGATAAATCGCTAATCTTTGGTTTATTTTGAGGCAAGTGGCTTATTTTGAGCTTTTTTTTTTTCCAGACCAGATTGCTTGCTTCTCTTGTGAGATCTGGCTACGCTGCAATTGGTATTTCACCCACCACTAAATGCAGAGTACTGTCATTTTAAGAAGAATGTTATTAACTGTTCTTTTATTTTGTTGTAACCGGTAACTATTTGGAAAAGGAGGCTGCTGAACTTTTGAACTGGAACGGAAAAATACAGTTTTTGCTCAGAACGAACCAAAATGAAAAACATTTTGTTTTTAGTCCCTGGTTTGCTTTAAGCATGCTGAACTAGTCATCTGAGAGATACAACGGATATATTGAGGACACAGAGCGCTGAATTAATATAAATCATCTCTCTGATCAAATAAAAACAGGGATGTTGGATGAGAGGCAAAGCTGAGTGGTGGACTCACTTCACTGGCAATGTTGCTGAGATATTGATTAATGTGTTTCAGGATATCTCCCAGTTTAAAGATGGGACAGAACGGATGGTGTATTGGATCATGCCTACAGTTTTTAATGTATGTCTCGTTTATGGAGGAAGGGAAATTGCCCCTGTCAGGGTAAGAGAAAGAGCAAAGGACAATAATCATTTTAGTTACTCTTCTGCCAATTTACATTTTTCTGAAAGTAAATATATTGTTTATTAATTAAAATCATATAAAAATGGTCACAACAATCTTTGTGCAGAGGTCAGAAACTCACCTAGTAACATTAAATAGAGGGAAGCGGACACTGTTCTTGATGAAGATCGTAAAGTCCTCCACACCCTCCATTACAGACCTGACAGTGAGAAGTTGATTGTCAATAAAAAGGGATAGTTCACCCAAAAATGAAAATTCTGTCATCATATACTCACTTCATGTTGTTCCAAAAATGTATGACTTTCTTTCTTCTGCGGAACACAAAAGGAGACCTCGGTCACCATTCACTTTCATTGCATCTTTTTTTTTTTCATCTATGCAATGAAGTGTGTCTAAGGCAAACATTCTGCCTGACATCTCCTTTTGTGTTCCACGGAAAAAAGGAAGTTATACAGGATTAGAGCAACATAATGACAGATTTTTTAGTTTTGGGTGAACTATTCCTTTAATAAACAACTTTTGAATGTCAATTTCAAAAGGGAGCACATTCATTCATTCATGTATATGTTTCTTACACAGGAACTCGATCGTTCTCTGCAGGGCACCAGCCTTGAATTTCACAATGTCCTTTAGTATTATTTATATTAGAGGAATTATTGATTAAACATGTGCCTGTTACAATACCTGTGGAGAGAAAAGGAGAGACCTACAGTATCTGAAGCAACCTTTAAGTAAAAGGAGAAAGAAAGAAAGAAAGAAATTCTGATTAATTAGAAAAGTAATATCACACCAGAAAGAGAAAGAACCCACCATTCCCAAAATTTAAGCCACTTTTGGTTGTGCAGTTATCATCAGTTGTGCATGTGAATTTATCATCAATCTAACGGAGGAGACGAGAAGCAGATGAGAGATTGAGTGTGTTCAAATAAATAGAACAAGATATTTAATTTAAAGTATAGAAAGTCGGTTTAGGTTAGAGTCTCACCTCAGGGCATCGTCCTTGCGTCTGATTGGCTGTGACAACCAATTTGGTGATGATGGAGAAAGCTGAAGAGCCCTGAAAAATGTGCAGACACTTTTACTAGACACCCAAGACTTTACAGAGAGGAATCTTAAAGCTAATTATATCATTTCAGATTTCAATGCAGATTTCAGCTGTTCAATATAAATTTGCTGACCTGTGGTGGCGCTACGTAGTCTGCCACATCCATCACACGATTGGGATAACTGCCCAAGCCCTTCACTTTGGTCATGACCGCAGACTCAATTCCTGAGTCTCGAACCTGATAAGCCTTTTCATGCAGAAACACCCAACTGAAAATGCACACATGAAAATATAAACTTAACAAATCAGTGAATAAAGACCTTCAGTATTAAGGATATTTCATTTTTTAATGATCATGCAGCATTTTAACTGATTGGCTAGAATGATAGTAGGTCATTAAAGTTTATATTAATTCATATTAATGAATCATATTAGTATTCATAGTATTATTATCAGTTATATACAGTAACATTGTTAATTTAAATATTCACAATTTTAAATAATTTAAATACATTGATTTTCAAATGATCAATTCATGTTTTCTTTCAATCAGTGTTATTGACTAATTGATGTACCATCTTAAACCTAATTTAATAAATTTACTATTTTCAAAACATTTATAAGCTAGTTCCATACATTTATATTTCCAAAAAAAAAAAAAAAAAAAAAAAAAAAAATTGAAATCAAATATATATGTTTTAAGTCAGTGTTATTGACTAATTGATGTATAATCTTACACCCAATTTAAATAAATAAATATGTTTTAAACATTTATATTTCCAAGCAGTTTCCATACATTTATATTTCTAAAACTTAACAAATTACAAAATGAAATGTTGAAATATTTTTGAATTATTTTTGAAGAACATTTTAAATTAATTTAGTAATTTATTTTTAATCATTAATTCATGCTTTCTTCAATCAGTGTCATTGATTAATCGATGTACAATCTTACACCCAATTGCAAGAAATATATATATATATATATTTATAAATGTGTTTAAAACATTTATATTTCCAAGCAATTTACATACATTTATATTTCTAAAACTTAACAAAATACAAATTAAATGTTGAAATAATTTTTTTAATTATTTTTAAAGAACATTTTAAATTAATGTATTCATTTTTTTTATTATTAATTAATGCTTTCTTTAATCAGTGTCATTGATTAATTGATGTACTGTACTATCTTACACCCAATTTAAATAAATAAATAAATACATATTTAAGTTTAAAACATTTATATTTCCAATCAATTTTCATACATTTATATTTCCAGCACAAAAAATTTAATTTAACAATACAATACAAATTAAATGTTTAAATATTTTTAAAATTAATTTTTAAAAGAATATTTTTAATTATGTTTGCTCCTCTAAATACATTTTCTTTTAATTAATTTCATTAAATATTTTGATGGTGAAAGCCCTTCACTGCATTCAAACCTAATTGTCATTGTTTTTTTTTTTTAACAATCTCTTACAATCTTAAAACCAAAACTTTGAGGCAATTACCCTAAATTAGTCATTAAAAGTATACATATATCAGTTTAGAGTTTTTACCAGATGAAGTACAGAATAATTAGCAGCTGGATGACGCGGTTGATGATCCCAACAGACCAGCTTTTTACCACCACTGATTTCGTTGTTTCATAGCCGAAGAAATCTATGACACACCGCAACACTCTGGGAGCCATTGTAGATGTGTGTGTTGTCTGGCTGCTAAGTGCAAGATGAAGAAAATCCTACTTGGGCCAAAACCGTCAAGGAGGCAGGAAAAACCAATGTGTCCCAGATGATTTTGCATCTGCTGGATGTTGGATCTCGTCTTTTTCTTTTACATAGTGCACTGAAAAGCAAATAAATATGGCCCTAGTTTTCCGCCCCTTTTTATTTGCATGCCTCTCCCTCTGTCTGGCTCCCAGGGACCCGGACACTCCATTCCTTTAATAGCCTGCTCATTTGCTCATCTCTTTTCAGCTTCATATGGAAATGTACTTTATACCAACAAACACTTCCATATATAGAAACAAATTATCTGTTGATTGTTGACACATTATAAATGTTGATTAATGAAAGTTTTAAAGAGATAGTTTTCATTGCATCTTTTTGTAAGTGAATGGTGACTGAGGCTAACATTCCATCTAACGTCTCCTTTTTGTTAATTTCCATTTTTGGATGAACTATACCTTCAGTTCATTAAAAAATAATGCATACTGTTTTCTATTTTTTGGGTGTTTTTGAACGCATACCTAGTTTTAAAGGGGGTAGACCAGAGCTTTAACCAAACTACCATCACATCACTGATTAATTCTTTTAAACAACATGAACAAAATAAGTCATTTTACAAACGTCATATGTTTTATAAAAATAAAAATACATTTAACCTACACAAAAACAAAGTTTAAAAGAATATTCCTGGTTAAAGACCATGTAAACTGTTGATATGCCTGTTAATTGTGTTAATATTGATTAATGAAAGCTCTTTGGGCATGCAGAGGAACACATTAACACTATCCTTCAGTGGAAAAAAGTGGGTTTAATTTACACATATTCACATATTAACACATTCACATGTGTCTGGTTTTGGTTCACCCCAGAAGTTAATCTGCACCATCATTTCAAATTTTCATTTCGCCTTCACAATTTTTACTGATATGCACACAATTCAGTGGTTTGCTAGGAAACTTCTGGAGTCATTTGCAAATTGTGTATGCATGAAGATCACATTTCTTCATCGCTAAAGTGGGCCCATTATGTTTGTGGTCAATTACAATGTAACATCATCTCCAACTGCTGCAAGAAAGCTTACAGAGAGCTGTCTTTAAGTGGACACAATTTCCCATAAATTACAAAGGCCAGAAACATTAAGACAGTTAAGAACATTGGCATTATTGACTCTCACACTGGCACAAAATGGATTAGGCTTCAAAGAGGAAGTACAATGGCACCCATGAGACAAAACAAGAGTTTCAGAGAGTGAGAGGAAGAGGCCAATGGGGATAATAAGATTTATTTTATGTTTGATATTAAAATCTTACATATATATATATATATATATATATATATATATATATATATATATATATATATATCATATATTAATTCTAATGTAATCATATTAAATTAAAATAAAACACATTTACATAGATAAAATAACAAAGAATCTGACATTATTTATACATTTTCACTTTATCATTAAAAAACAAATCACCATCCTTTATACTTATTCTTGTATTCTGTTCCTCTGATTTAAAAAAATAAAATAACTTAAAAATCATATTTTTAATGTTCATTAATTATTTTCATTTTCTTTAATACATATTTATTTAAAATATTATTAAATATTGTATTAATAATAATGATATTAATATTTTAATAATATAACAACTCAAATAAAATAATTTTTCATTATAAAATAACTGACAATTATTTATAAATTTTCACTTTTCCATCAGTTAGAAAAATAAAGCTCCATCCTTCTCACTTATTCGTCTATCAAATTAAAAACCACATTCTCCTTTCAACTTTGTGCTTTAGACCAGATCCTTTTATTATAAAAGCCTTGTGCTATATTAAAAGTCATAAACTCATAGGGGCCTGGGTAGCTCAGCGAGTATTGATGCTGACTACCACCCCTGGAGTCGCGAGTTCAAATCCAGGGTGTGCTAAGTGACTCCAGCCAGGTCTCCTAAGCAACCAAATTGGCCTGGTTGTTAGGGAGGGTAGAGTCACATGGGGTAACCTCCTCGTGGTCGCGATTAAGTGGTTCTCACTCTCAGTGGGGTGCGCAGCAAGTTGCGAGTGGATCGCAAAGAGTAGTATGAGCCTCCACATGCTGTGAGTCTCTGCAGTGTCATGCACAGCAAGCCACGCGGACTGACGGTCTCACTGAGACTTGTCCTCCGGCACCCGGATTGAGGTGAGTAACTGTGCCACCACAAGGACCTAGTAAGTAGTGGGAATTGAGCATTCCAAAAATTGGGGAGAAAAAGGGGAGGGGGGCCATAAACTCTGTTAGTGATCCTTCATATCCCTGATGGAGTGTATTTACCAGGCTTTCCATTTCCATTTTGCTGGAATTGGGCAAGATAAGCTGATTGGTTGGGGAATTATCAGGCACACAGTTGAGTTTGATTTGTGCTGTACTTGAAGTTCGGTTTTTCGAGAATGCACAAAGATGAAATGAAGTAATTGATGACCCATTTTTATTTTAAAACTATTTTTGGTGAGAAAAAACATTACATTGATGTTTTGGAAAATGCTCACAATTGATAATATACAGTGTTTGAATAAAACAAGTGCAGACTGATTGGCTTAATATTGAAAAAAATATTCTTTAATGTTGCTTTTTTATTTCTAGTTAACTATTGTGATTGTGAAACTTAATTCTGTTACATGCTTTATTTTTATTGATCCATTAATGTAAATGGAAAGCATAGTTGTTATGTGAACTCTTTCATTGGATTTATGTGATTTACTTGAATGGAAAATTTACATGTAATTAAAATACATACGTTTTATTTTTGGGGGTAACATTTTTTTTGAGTGTGGTTGTTTAGTAGAAATTTTAGGTAGACACTTTCATCTTGGTTGCCAGTAGGAAAGATGCTTTGGACAATGCCTCAGGGGTCACTTAAGTGGGCTCATTATGAACATAATTGTGGTAGAAAGCTAAATGACCCTGGATTATTCAAACAGATATGGCACCAAACCTACTTCCTTGAGGGAGGTTGACCCGCACCCTGTTGCAAGAAACACATTAAGTTAAGAAAACCCTTAGTGACAATATCCTTACAATTATAACTAAGGGTTTTCTTAACTTAAGGAGTTTTTTTCAGACAGGGCCTAAAGGTTTAACCAAACTTCCATAGCATCAATGAATATTTCTCTGAAACATCATGAACCAAATGTTTTGTATGCACTCAAGGCTGTTTTCCAATGTAAATGGGGCAAAAATGGTTAGGGTTTTTACAAAATAAGAGTTTATATATACGTATATATGTATATATACTCGGTGTATAAAGTCTATGGGGCAAGCACACAGTGGTTGCCCCATTTTTTTCTGTGGCAAACGACAACACGCCACAGATATTGTCAGTAGAGTTTAACTTGTATTTAACCAAGAATATTCCTTAAATGCTTTCCAGGATCGTTGGTAATTTATCACTTCCCCACCCCGTTCTCTACAGTATACTTCACAGTATGCAAAGTGTGTTGGCTTGTCTGTCCATTACTGATGGTCAAATTACTGATCTCACCCACATACACCCACTTATTTCTATCATGCTGGGGACTGTCCATTGACTTTTCTTTAACTGAGCTAATATTTCAGTAACACTTTACAATAAGGTTCCATTTGTTAAAAATATAGTTCACCTAAAAATGAAAATTATCTTATCATTTACTCACCCTGAAACCATATCAGATGTATATGACTTTCTTTATTCTGCAGAACACAAACAACGATTTTTAGAAGAATATTTCAATTCTGTAGGTCCATACAATGCAAGTGAATGGTGACCAGAAATCTGAAGGTCCAAAAAGCACATAAAGGCAGCATAAAAGTAACCCATAAGACTCCAGTGGTTAAATCCCTCAGAAGCAATATGACAAGTGTGGGTAACCCCCACCCCCCCAAAAAAACAGATCAATTGTTAAGTCCTTTTTAAGTATCAATGTACACATTCACTTCCACATTCTACTTTTGTTTTTTGGGGATTCACATTTTTCATGCATATCGCCACCTACTGGTTGGGACTGGTCAAAGGCAGAGATTTATGGTAAAAAAGACTTCAGTATTAATCTGTTTCTCACCCACACCCATTATATTGCTACTGAAGATATGGATTTAACCACTCGAGTCATATGGATTACTTTAATGCTGTCTTTATATGCTTTTTGTGCCTTCAGAGTTCTGGCCACCATTCACTTGCATTGAATGGAACTACAGAGCTGAAATATTATTCTAAAAATCTTTATGCAGAAAAAAAACACATCTAAGATGTCATGAGAATGAGTTAATGAATTTTCATTTTTGGGTAAACTATTCCTTTAACATTATTAACAAGAACTAACAACGAACAATACGTTTACAGCATTTATTAATCTTGGTTAATGTCAATTTCAGCATATAGTAATACATTTTTAAAATCAAAAGTTGAATATATTAACATTAGTTAATGCACTATGAACAATTAGCATTAACAAAGATTAATAAATGCTGTAAAAAAAATATATTGTTCATTGTTTGTTCATGATACCTAATGCATAATGAAAAGAGCCTTAATGTATAGTGTTACCAATAATTTAAATTCAGACACACAAACCCACACAGTCATTCATTGAATTTTTATTGCAAAACAGTGATTAACAATTTGATAGCTTAAAGTACAACATTGATGTCAAAACAACCAAGACATTTAATGAAGTGCAGTTCTTTATACCGAAAAGAAACAAAGATCAAAAACTAAAAACAGAGGGGGAAAACCCACATTACGAGCAAATCTATCCACACTTCCCTGAATTATGTCTGTTTCTTTCAAACCTGGAAAGAAGTATTGCAGAAGTTGCTCTCAAGAGGAAGGAAAACAATTGTACCTGTTTATTTCCAAGTCCGAAAGAAGAAACAAACAAACAAACAAAAAAAACAAAAATCGGAAATAGGTGGAAAAAATGTGCTTGGTGGTCTTGGTCCAAGATCATACATTTGTTTGTGTAACCTGAGATGCTGTGGAAATGTCTTTGTGCTGTTAATGTGATATCAGTCGGACCCTGACTCCTCCTCTGAGCTGGGTGGTGTGGAGGCAGCTTCCTCTTCCTCATCATCAGAAGCCTGAGAGAGATAAAGGGGATAGTCCACCAAATTTTTTATTCTGTCATTATTCATTTACTTATGTAATTCCAAACCCATATGTCTGATTAAACTATTCCATTATGTAAATCCAAAAAACTCCAAAAGAGCTGATCAGTCATGACATAAATTTGTAGGGCATTCCGGAAGATAATTTGCCTAATGGTTTCCCTTGGGGATTTCTATTGTGTTTGATACATAAGGATTACAGGGGCTGTCCAATGAATTACATGTTAAAGGGATAGTTCACCAAAAAATAAAAATTCTCATCATTTACTCACACTCATGCCATCCCAGATGTGTATGAAATTCTTTTGTCTGCTGAACACAAACGAAGATTTTTAGAAGAATATCTCAGCTCTGTAGGTCCATACAATGCAAGTGAATGGATACCAACATTTTGAAGGTCCAAAAATCTAATTAAGGCAGCATTAAAGAAATCTATTTGTCTCCAGTGGTTAAATCCATCCTTTAATGCTGTCTTTATATGATTTTTGGACCTTCTGAGTTCTGGCCATTCAATGGACCTACAGAGCTGAGATATTCTTCTAAAAATCTTAATTTGTGTTCAGCAGAAGAAAGAAAGTCACACACATCTGGGATGGAATGAAGGTGAGTAAATGAGAGAATTTTCATTTTTGGGTGAACTATTAATCATAAGCACAGACTGTGGGCAGAAGTGTTCCAGTTGTTTTACTCAAATTGAAAACTACTATTCTAAAAACCCTTTAGAAGTTCCAGAGAGATCCCGTGGCTTGAAAATACTCATTCTCTTCTGGGTTTCAGAACAATGACCAAAACAGCTCTATAAATCCAAGAGCAATCATGTGTCACACACCTTGCGTTTGCCGCCTTTGCCGTGGTCAGATTCAGACGAGCTCTCCTCGCTGGAGATGAACTCTTTACTCTTAAAGCTGTCGTTTCCAATTTCCTTTTTCTCTTTTTCTCCTCCACTCTTCTTCTTAACTTCTGCCTTCCCTCCTTTCTTTTTCTTCTCTCTGGACAAAACACAAGGATATAACAATTAAGGTTCAATCAAGTGTGTTCGAGAGGGAAATGTTGAGTGTGTTGATGTGGTTTCTCACTTAGGAACAGCTGATGCTCCTCCTCCACTCTCTTTGTACTCTTTCATGGCTTTCTCATATTGTTTCTTGGCCTCTTCTGCCTTTTTGTCCCACTCCTGCGAGACAGACAAGAGACATTGTCAAAAAAAAAGTCATTTAATTCTGTAAAACATCATTGCATTGTGAGTTTATGCCTAAACCATTAGTCTGTGGCACAATAGTACAAACCATGGACAAATAATTAAGTGGTAGCATGTGAATAATAAATGTATTCAGTGGTAGAGTCACTCTCTACAATTGCAGGAAAGCAGGTTATTTTTGGGAAAAACAAGGCTCCATGCATAAAATATTGAATTTGCCACAGAACTAAAAAATGTAAGTGAATTTATATTCATTATAGTCTGGGGTATTGCAAAACTAAATTTTTTCAAAAGGGTTGTGGGGTTGTCTAAATTACTAGTTGGTCTTAATGAAGCCCTTTATGATTAGGCTTTTTAAGACTTTCAGGTTATTGGCGTACATGCGATTTGAGGCTTGTGTGCGAGTGTGTATAATGTAGCCGACCCCTTTCTGGTCTCTGCCCAGTTGTTTCCACATCTCTCCAGCCTTCTTGGAGATCTCAGTAACTGATATTCCAGGATTGTCCCTCTTGATGCGCTCTCTGTTGCCATTGAGCCACAGCATGTAAGCACTCATCGGCCTCTTAGGAGCACCTGCGTCCTTGACCTTTTTCTGCTTGCCGCAAAGAGAGGAAGAGAGCTTTAATCAAGTGTACCAGAGCTAATTTGATTGAGTTTGTGTGCTTTTTTAACCATTGCAAACAAACACATCAGCATGGTGGCAGCATCAGACCATGATTGATTTGTAGGGAAAAGCTGTTTTGGTATCCGCAGATGCAGGTATGGAACTAAATTCAAGAACCTTTAAAACTACTCGAATGCTTAGGATATTTCATCCTGCTTCCTTGCATTAGAACTTAGAACTATAGCCCTTAAATATTATTCACACATTGCGCACAATGTGATACATCAAAACCATTTAAGAGTCATATAGACTACATTTATGGTACTTTTTTTGCCTTTTTGGTGCTTAACAGCCCCTGGTCACTGTCCACTTTAATTAGCCTATATAGACCATATCATGATGATATTAATTGATTAGGGAAGTGATGTCTTTGTTCTTAGAACACTTGCGGTTACTTGTCAAACACATTCAAAACAATGGCGAGAGGTGCTTCATTTATGGTGGCAAAATTGATTGCAACATTAAAATTTGGACCATGTTGGTCAGTTGCTGGATGCTCCCTAGATGCCTAGAACTAATGAAAATGAATGTGTTTTGATTTCCGAAAAAAAGAAACCACAAATGGATGCCTGGACTGCAGCAGTGAAGTGAGACAGCTGGAAACATCTGAACAATTGTAGGAAGTTGCACACATTTTATCTCTGGTAAGTGAATACATTTTTACCAACTACCTGTAATTTGATAGAGTATTTATTTACGGGTTCTAAAAGTGACCAAATAGATCGCTCCCATTATAATGAATAAAGCTGACCTCTTTTCGTGGTTTCCTCTCTTTCTTCTCCTTGACCACTTTCTTGGGCTTCTTTTCAGGTTTCTTCTTCTTGCCTTCATCCTCGCTGTCTCCATCTTCTGCCTCACTATCACTCACTGAGGCATTGCTGTCATACCTGCACAGAGACATATTATCAGACACAGAGTGAAAGCCCAGGTTCCCGAACTTTTAGACAAATTAATTTTCTTGACTTTACCATTCATGTGTGACCAATGGATAACAAGAAATCAGTCTGATTTACAATGATTCCCTAATGAATTATTCAGATCGATTTGTGAACCATTCAACCTATTAATCTGAAAAGTCGTCATATTGATTCAACATTCATTTCTATCTACTTTTGAGCGGCGCCTAGTAGTGCCATCTCACAGTCATTAAATCACATTCCCGGACTTTCACTTCCACCATTCCTTGCTGGTGGTACGACCTTCCCAACTCCACCCAAGCAGTTGACTCTCTAGCTACTTTCAAGAAACCTCTAAAGATGTTTCTCTCTTTAGGTAGCACTTGACCCAATCCTACTAATGCACTATCTGTCTTCTTAAAATTCTCAATCCATTCTTTCACCACTGTCTCTCACCTTCCTCTCTACTTGTACTTCTCTGATTAATCTGAAACTTTTTGTTATAGCACTTCATCATAAGGAGGCAATAATATGAGAATCGCTTTTGCTTTTTCCTCATTTGTAAGTCGCTAAAGGTGTCTGCAAAATGAATCAATGTAAATGTACTTAAAATCAAATAAGACTTACTCTTCTGCAACTTCATCCTCCTCTTCTCCAGGGTTGAAAGATTCATCTACAGAAAGACAGAAATAAATATGGCACTGAAACACTAAAAGCTCTGGAATATTCTTTGAGATGTATATACAGTTTGCACAGTGTTGTAGTTAAACACGTCACTTACCACTATCGCCCTCTGATTCGTCGCTGCCGTCTCCCTCCTCTCTGATCTTGCCCTCCTGTTTCATTCTCTCCAGGTAAGCATCATGCTGGTCTTCATCAGAGTCACTGTAACCGTCTGCACCCTTCATGCCCTTCATGCCCTACAACACACACACGCACGGTTCAATAAAGAAAAACTGTCAACTTAACACGACTGTATATGCTGCTGCTGTCCACAGGAAGTTAGTGTAGTCAAAACGTGTCACCATCAGAGGCACTTTACTTGAAACACTCACACAGTCTGAAACACAGAATTAGAGGGTCAAAAGCACTTCCTTCTTATTCCCATGAGTGCATACCCATCAACAAAATGGATTGTTTATGTGTCGAATTGCAATCATTCATCTGTGTGTGTGTTTGTGTGTGTGTGTGTGTGTGTGTGTGTAAATTTGGGTGTGCCTAGAGAAATAATTCCTGACATACTCCACGAATCATATGACATTTGGAACCACACGTGATCACTAACTGTTTTGTGGTTTAGAACTTTCAAATAAATCTGAACAAGTGAAGTGATGGACAAAAGCTCAAGGGAAGAAAAACAATACTAGGAAATAAAAATTATATTTTGTGCATATTCAATTTCAGATGGATGGCGAGTTGTGCGTGGATGCCACGGAGAATAGCATGAGCCTCCACATGCGCTACGTCTCCGCGGTAACGCGCTCAACAAGCCACGTGATAAAATGCGCGGATTGACGGTCTCAGACGCGGAGGCAACTGAGATTCATCCTCCATCACCCGGATTGAGGCGAGTCACTACGCCACCACGGGGACTTGGAGCGCATTGGGAATTGGGCATTCCAAATTGGGGAGAAAAAAAAAAAAGGTGAAAACAACAGCAATTACCTCTTTAAATCCTCTGTTCTTAATGTTCAGTTTCTTGGCATTGACAAAGTCAAAGAGTTTTCCATATTCCTCCCTAAAAAAGAAAGAAGAGAGGAGAAAAACAGAGATAATACAGCAGACGTCCCTCGACTTCGCATCATGTCCTAACCAGGCATGGTTAACCTGTAGCATTGTTTTCCCATCCTGGTTCTGAGGTGCACCCAACCCCTGCACATTTTGGATTTTATGAGATTGGGGATTGTGGTTAAAGTAGTTTACCTCTCAATGTTGCTGAAGGTGTACTGGTTATTCTGCTTGGTCTCTATTTCGAAGTCAAAGGAGCGGGTGGTTGTGGTTCCTCGGGCGAAGTTGACGCAGGAGATCTCTTCAAAGCGCAGGTGAACTGGAGGCTTGTGCACGTAGATAAAGCCTCTCTCTAAAGGATAAAGCAGCCCTGAGCTCGCCTTATACGCACATGTGATACACTGTGATCCTGAGTGACTATACACAAGCAGAGAGAGAGAGAGAGAGATAAAGAATATTACTTCATTTGGATTCAAAGAGAGTCATTTTAATAAGTCAAACTAAATGGATTAAGACTAATTATCATCTCGAGACAAACTTAAAGATGTGGAATAATGAGAAAAAAGAAACAGGAGATTTTGAAACAAAAAGCCTTATAAAAGGAGTCTATTTGTGCATGTTACCCCTGGAAGTTTCCAGGTACGGTGATCTTCCTGTTGACCAAAGCTTTCATGACCCTGCTGACAATCTCATAGAGTGGACCAGACATGTTTTTACTGAGTTTCCCTTCAAAACGCCTTTCCACTTCATCCCTACAGACAAAGAGAGACAGAACAGACGGTTAACATTTCCCTCTGATGCATGAGAGAGTAAGACTGCTAGGCATTTAAGTATACTCACTCGCTCATGTTTAGAGTGAGACTGATCTCTTCATCTTTGGAGAACAGGAGAATGAGGAAATGATAACGTGTCTGACCCTGTTTAATGGGTGGGTCTAAACTGATCTGTGGGTGAAAAAAAGACTGTTTTACTCTCTAAACAACAAAGCATTTGTAATGCCAGTCTGAGCACTGAGTAACCCAGAGAATACAACCTGTGAGTTTGCATTTAACCAGCAGGGGGAAGCAACAGTGCTAATAGTCAGTGTGAATATAATTTTAATGCTGCAGTGATATCATATGAAGTCTTTTAATATGCCCTCCTTGTTTTAAAGGTTGCCTATGATGTGATCAATTTATTACGCTTGATTCTGATAATTGTGAGAACACAGCATTTTCTACATTTAAACAGATACAGATTATCATCTGTATGTAAACACACAACTCACCACAAAAAACATCTGCCTCTGGTCCTTGTGTGGCAGCAGGAAGAGGCGCAGTACGGTGGTGTAGGGGATCTTATAGTCAAATGTTTTACCGTGCAGATGCAGGAAGGTGGGGTAGATACGAATATCATACCTGAAAGACAAACATTAACTCAAGCAAAACATGACAATACTAAAGCTGAGGTCAAACGTTAGTCATGTAACAAAATATAATATATGCAATATAATATCATATTTATTGATAGAATACATGGATTTGTACATTTTTAAAAAGCTAAAATATGACCTAAATGATAAGAAATAAATAAAATATAATTTTTAAAATTAATATTTTCGTAATTTACCTAGCTAAAATGTCCCCTGTATAATAAACAGCATTAGCTGAGAGAGAATTTATTTCATATTTAAGCAAAATTATAACTGAAATATAGCTATATGAATCAGAATCAAATCGTGAAATCTGTATCAATACCCAGTCCTACACGATAGATTTCTGTCTATATGGCACAATGGCCCTTTTTACATCTTGCATTAACATGCGTTTTCAGTGACTGGATCGCTATCAGATAGCACTTGGCTACATAAAATGACAGGTGTAAATACACCCACCCAGCGTTCATTGAGAACGCATCTTGATCGGAGCAATGAAACATTTGGAGGTGGTTAGGAACGGATTCTGACCATATTCAAAGAAGGTGTAATGCACATGCATTTTTGTAATCTGAATACAACTACGTAATTAATTATGTGATGAGCTTGCACTAGTCATCCATTCTTAAAGTGCTGTGTTGTGCGTTCTTGCCCTTTTCTGTTAATTCTGCCATCGCAATGTGAAGATCACAACAGACACCATCATGCAATATTGTTACACAAATAATGAACAATATCCCATGAATTATTCCAGTGGAATACACTTGGAATATCATTTCTCTCTCCTCAAATCCCCACTTGCTCGCATCTCTCCTGTTTTCTTATTATGTGCGTCACACATGAAACCAGTCTTCACGCACGCATCTCAGATGAGAAGTATATACAAAGTGCCGAATGCAAGATGTATATCATTAGATATGCTTCGACGACCCAAAATTTAGCTTTGTCGGATGCCAAAAAACCCCGACTGTTAAAGCGATAGAAAGCATTTGAATTATCCATTAGTGTTTTTAAAATTCGCTAAAAGATGGAGAATTTTCAGTTATCACAGGCTCTAATGTAATATATAAGTAGTGTTTTACATTTTGCGCAGGTAACTTTGATCGGATAGAGATCCAATCACAGTGGAGAAGCATTTGACTGCAAGTTGTAAATGCAATCCAGCTAAAGAATATCAGATACTATGCAGAAATGAAATGCACGTTAATGCAAGGTGTAAATGGGGCCAACATGTCTACTTGTGTCCATATATTTGTCCCTGTTTTCTGGTATACAAAGAAGAGAAGTTTGCATTTTATAAGTGTACCTTCCTCTTGGCGTAAGGCACTGAAGCTCTTTAAAGATACACACAGCATCTCCTGTGGCTTGGATAACATCCGCCTTTGACAAAATATTCTGAGCAAATGCCTATGAGAGAATGAGAGAGAGAGATTTTCAGTATCAACATAGGTTCATGCACATACGCCCACAATCGCATGCACAAACATACCTCCACAGGGTCTGAGCCATCATCTCCAGTGTTGGGTGGGACATAGAAGCGGACCTCCATGAGCGACACCTCTGCATCATCATTCTGATGAAACTCCAGCGTCACCTCATTCTTTCCCGTCGCACACTGGGAAACGCTGGCCAGTGGGATCTCAAAGACAGGACTGTCACTCACCTCAAATGACAGCAGCGGCCCTGAGTGCACACATAAACAGACTGACATTTAGGAATGCACAATATATTGCTGACCATGTCATATTGGGCAATGTCCGCTTTTTATTTTTTCACCACGCGCCCCACCGAGAGCGAGAACCACATTTTAGCGACCATGAGGTGGTTAACCCAATGTGACTACCCACAAGAGCAACTGGGCCAATTGGTTGCTTAGGAAGCCTGACTTAAGTCACTCAGCACGCCCTGGATTCGAACTTGAGACTCCAGGTGTGGTAGTCAGCGTCTTTACTTGCTGAGCTACCCAGGCCCCCAATATCCACTTTTTTAAATAAATCTAGCCAATAGTAGATGCAGATATCATTTTCTGCCTATATTCTAACTCCATGACACATTATAGAAGTGTTACACAGCTATCTGTTATTTTTAGTGTACATTATAATGCCTGATGTAAAATGTTAGATTGGACCTTTATTTTCTAAAAGAAAAAAAAAGAAAAGAAAATGTGTGTGGTGCTTGCCCATGCAAAACTCGATTTGTGAAGGTCTGGAGTGGCAATGTGTGCAGAAACTAAGGGATGATTTACAGTCATCCGGTTGTTATTGCACAATAAACCCACGACAGAGTGATCAGGACATGTTTTTTTTTATAACTGTGAAGGGGGTTATTTTGCTTTCACAACTGTGGCTGACTGTTCATTAACCAGCTTATTACACTGCTATTAACCAAGTAAATAAATAAATACATAAATAAATAATGGACATTAAATATTGATCTGCATTGAAATTATGCTATTGTGCAAAAAGAAATAAAATATCTCTGAACAGATGAATTCCACCTTCAGTTACGTAGGAGTTTTGTTGGTGTTTATTTTGCGAAAATTACCATCTGACTGCTCATTATCCAACTTATTACAAGACTACTTGCCAAATTAAGTAAATGGACATGAAATATTGAAATTATATTATTATGTGATAAAGAAATCGCTGTACAGCTGATTTGCACCTCCGGTTTGCTTCGGAGTTCTGGTTGTGTTTATTTTGCTAAATTTACCATCTGACTGCTCATTATACAGCTTATATAAAGGAATTATTTTATTAGCTTACTTGTAGAGATCGCACAGTGAGAAGTAGGAAAGATGACTCGCAATACCCGGATGACCAGTCTATGACTTAATCTCCAGATGTGCAGTTGTTACTCAGAAATATGAGGCCGCTAGTTGGCGCTAGATTGACCTATCAGAATGAAGTATTCCAGAGACTCATGTAATAAGCCCATGTATTTACCTGTGAATTTGGCCGTGCCCCAATTCCAGCCTTTCACACACATGTCCTTCTCCGTCAACTCGACCTTGTAGTTTGCTTTAAAAAATGCAGAAATCTTCTCAAAATCCTGCAGATGGGGGAGACAAGCAAAATGGAAGGAGACATTGAGAGAAAAGAAGAAAGAAGAGGTAAACAGAATTAATTCTTCACTTCCCCTGACTCTCTCTCATCCAGCACCGAGTTCATTAATAAAGCGAGTTGGCAGCACAGCACGACCCTCTGGGACGGTGGAGGTGTGTGTAATCCGGCCAGAGGCTGATACAGAGCGCGCTCAATCAGTCTGTTTATTTATCCAGCGCTCCACAATGGCTTCCACATGTCACTCTACCAGGTGTGTGTGTGTGTCCATCTGTGCACTACTAATGAGTTTGGCATTGGGTTACCAAATCCCTCACAATCACTTTAAGATTACACATACCAGCGCCCCCCGCCACCCCAAACACACCAAAAGCGTTTCCTTCGTAATGTAAAGATGAAACAATGATGACACTGGTTTAAAGTTAGCCATTAAACAACGTATCTAAATATATAGAGGACAAACACAAGCTCACATCAACTGTTACATGTTACATACTCTTCCAGAATTGTGGTACGCTGCCTAATTATAAACAATCCATACAATGACTTCATACAAACACACACATACACAAATGCACTCCATTAATGGAGGCCATTGATTAACCCCTGGAGAAAGGCATTCCTGTAACATCTTGAATTACACACATACACAAACATGCATGCACGCACACTGCATTGCCAGTCACCAGTTCTTAATCACTAAATAACTATGTCCCTGTGTTGGATATTTTCAAGCAGAAAGTAAGTGTTTTTGTACAGTTCATGGATATGCAAGTTCCCATTGGTCAGTAGAACAATATGAGCAACACACTCACTGTGTCTTTGAAGCCATCGTATTTGTAGACGTGTCCAGTGCTGGTGGCCAGTTTGATTCCATGACCCAGGCAGACTCGACGCCACTGGGCCACAGAGAGTTCAGGGGCTGGGATACTGTCCACTTTCCCTGTCTTACTGCTTTTATAGACCACAGACTGCTTGCTGAACCTCAGCCGGCCATCATTCTGAGAAAAAATAAAACAGAAACATGTGGAGATCATTTATGGTATGGTATTTCCATGCTGTGCTGGAATTTTCTGTATGGTTGTGTGTGTGTGTGTGTGTGTGTGTGTGTGTGTGTGTGTATATATATATATATATATATATATATATATATATATATATAAAACACTAGCAGCCAAACGTTTGGAATAATGTACAGATTTTGCTGTTTCGGAAAGAAATTGGTACTTTAATCACCAAAGTGGCATTCAGCTAATCACAAAGTATAGTCAGGACTTTACTGATGTAAAAAACAGCACCATCACTATATGAAAAATGTCATTTTTGATCAAATCTAGACAGGCCCCATTTCCAGCAGCCGTCACTCCAACACCTTATCCTTGAGTAATCATGCTAAATTGCTAATTTGGTACTAGAAAATCACTTGCCATTATATCAAACACAGTTGAAAGCTATTTGGTTCGTTAAATGAAGCTTAACATTGTCTTTGTTTTTGAGCTGCCACAGTATGCAATAGACTGGCATGTCTTAAGGTCAATATTAGGTACAAAATGGCAAATAAGAAACATATTACTCTAGAAACTCATCAGTTAATCAATGTTTTGAGGAATGAAGGCTATACAATGCTTGAAATTGCCCAAAAACTGAAGATTTCATACAAAGGTGTACACTACAGTCTTCAAAGACAAAGGACAACTGGCTCCAACAAGGACAGAAAGAGATGTGGAAGGCCAGATGTACAACTAAACAAGAGGATAAGTACATCAGAGTCTCTAGTTTGAGAAATAGACACCTCACATGTCCTCAGCTGACAGCTTCATTGAATTCTACCCGCTCAACACCAGTTTCATGTACAACAGTAAAGAGACGACTCAGGGGGTGCAGGCCTTATGGGAAGAATTGTAAAGAAAAAGACACTTTTGAAACAGAAAAACAAAAAGGTGTCATTGCTGCACATGGAGGATTTTTTGATGAGAACTCTTTGAAGTAGTTTAAGAAGTTCTGAAAAAAAATTTCAAATTGTAATAGTAATTTTTCACATTATTAATGTCCTGACTATACATTATGATCAGTTGAATGCCACTTTGGTGAATAAAAGTACCAATTTCTTTCCATAAGAGCAAAGTCTGTACATTATTCCAAAGTATATATATTACACAACTAATAAAAAACAAATTCCAACAAGCTTCTGAATATGTATAACATGCATTAATAAGTATGTGAAATTAAAGGAATGCTTCATGTTCAATACAACTTATTTTATATATCTAAAGGGATGGTTAACCCCCCAAAAAATGAAAAATCTGTAATTTACTCACCCCTCATGTTGTTTCAAAGCTGTATGATTTTCTTCAGATGAACACAAATGGAGATGTTATTCTCAGTCACCATTCACTTTCATCGTATGGGGAAAAAATGCAATGAAAGTGAAAGGTGACTGAGGTTAAACTTCTGCCTAACATCTCCTTTTATGCTTCCAGTGTTTCCCATAGGATTTTTTTCAGCAGCTGTGCTGTTGTGTGTGCGTCCACAAGCCTGCAACGCTGGACCCGTATTAACGCGTGTTGGTCAAAGAATAGATTAAAACAGAGGTGTCAAACTCAATTTCAGCCTGGGCCACACCAGGGTTTATTTGTGCCCTCAAAGAGCCCTTTGAAAATGTAGCACCAGCACCTGCTTTGGTAGCACCCATACAAATAATATTACATGTTATGTGCATTGAAATGCACATTTGACAATACAGCATTGATTTTGAGGTTGGGATGCAGATGAAAATTATGATATTTACAACAGTAACATCTGTGGGAAAAAGTTTACCCCTAATTTTTATGGCTAAATTTAAATATACTGACAGTGTGACTAAGCTGGGTCTTCTTTACAGATTCCTTTCATCAGGCTCCTACTAATTAAACTACAGTCATGTCTTGGAATTTCTGAAGGCAAACAAAACAACTTACATTTTCCTACAATCAGAGAGCATTACAAGAGTACAGATTTTACACAGATGTAAAACTGATAGCTTGGTCCATAATTATGAAAATGCTCCATAGTTCTTCCATAGTACCCATAATTTTAACAATGATATTTGTAATAGTTCATGGTAACCATGTAAAACCATGCATGGCTCTTCACTAATATGGTTAGTAACTATGGTTACTATATAAAGAACTACGGCATTTTTATAATGAATAACAGCAGTCTAAATACATTTAGAAAGTTCTTCTGCCACAACTACCATAGTTAATATTGTACAGTTAATGTTACTGCAGTAAATCCATGGTAAAGTTTTGTAAGCATTGTGATTTGAGAATTGAAAAGCCTTCTAATTTATGTTTTCTCCAATTTTCTTTGTCAGTGCCGTTTAGAATGTGGGGGCTGTTTGTTTGAATCTAGTTTCATCACTGAGTCATAAGAGTTTTGCAACAGACAATTCTGTACCACATTCAAACGGGTTTCAATGTGGTACCGTTTGCAAATCCCCACTGCAAATCTCACTGGTTCACAAGCGCATTTAAAAGAGTCTGTTCGGTTGAGACCAGTCCGCGAATTACCGCACCTGCTCTGCCCTCGTGCTGCTTTATCCATGATTAAGCCTTGTTGATAATTGACCCGTGTAGTGCTGTTTCATTCCACTTTTGAAGCAAGCAAAACATATAGATGACAGGGGAAGGCTCATTAATATTCATGAGGAACGTGCTAACTGATTGTTCAGTGAAACATTGTGATCCCCTGCCATCTTGAAATGAAGTAAGTTTGACACGTGTTGTTATGTTGCTGTGACATCACTGTGAGTAAATGTGTGTACAGTATGTGTGTGTGTGGTGGGGTCTCTTTCGCAGTGTAGAAAGCGCACAGCTGACTGGGGCTGGCAAGCGTTATGTTGCATCAAGAATATTAAATTAACCATGTAAAATCCCAACAGCGGCGCTGCAAAATGCATGTAGGGGAAACACTAGCTTCATTTAGGAAAGAAAGTCACACAGGTTTGGGACAACATGAGGGTGAGTACATGATGACAGAACTTTCATTTTTAGGTGAAATATTCCTTTAAGCTCCATCAACAGCATTTGTTTATTTTGGATTTTTCCCCTTTTTCTCCCAATTCCCACAATGTGCTTTTAAGTCCTCGTGGTCGCGTAGTGATTCGCCTCAATCTGGGTGGCGGAGGACGAATCCCAGTTGCCTCCGCGTCTGAGACTGTCAACCCGCGCAACTTGTCACGTGGCTTGTTGAGCGCGTTGCCACGGAGACATAGCGCGTGTGGAAGCTTCACGCCATCCACTGCGGCAACCACGCTCAACTCACCACGTGCCCCACCGAGAACGAACCACATTATGGCGACCACGAGGAGGTTACCCCATGTGACTCTACCCTCCCTAGCAACTGGGCCAATTTGGTTACTTAGAAGACCTGGCTGGAGTCACTCAGCATGCCCTGGGATTCGAACTAGCGAACTCCAGTGGTGGTAGACAGCGTATTTTACCACTGAGCTACCCAGGCCCCCCCCCCCATCAACAGCATTTTTGACATGCATTCAGTCAAGCACTAGGAATTGTAATCAAGCTTGAAATCATGATCGTGCCTAGATACTGCAATGACAAGATGCACAGTATAAAAGGTATAATTTATAGTATTTTGGTCTGTTCTTACCCAAAATCAATTAGATCGCTTCCGTAAACATGGATTAAAACAATGGAGTCATTTGGACTACTTTTATGCTACATTTATGTGCTTTTTGGAGATTCCAAATTTTGGTCACCATTCACTTTGCATTGTATGGACCTACAGAGCTGAGATATTCTTTTAAAAATCTTCATTTGTGTTCAGCTGAAGAAAGTCACACACATCTGGGATGGCATGGGGGTGAGTAAATGATGAAGGAATTTTCATTTTTGGGCAAAATATCACTTTAACAGCATGTCACAAATGCTATCAATGGCTAAGCCAGAACGTTCCTTTAAAACAATACTAGACTGCGACTTCAATGGTCATTATGTAATGTGTGTTTTGTGTCACTCACCCAAGATCCTTTCACCTCTTGATGAATCTCATTAAACTCCAGAGTGTCTCCCATCTCTGCAAAATATGAATACTCAAATCAACTCAAAGCTGCAGAAATACATCTCTTCTGAACAGATTACTTTATTCAAGAGTTTCTCTTGTATTTAAATTTACTTCTTGAACATTCACATGATCTGTATTATCGATAAAGGAAGAAGACGTAACCTATTCAATTAATTTCTCTTCTTTGTGTCTGCGTGTTAGGAAAGTGTTGCAATAGCGGTGTCTCAAAACCTAGTGTGCTGCCTACATAGACAGCACTTTTGGACATCACAGACGCTTTCTAACGTCCGAATTCAAGGCAGCATTTTTGTAAATAACAGGCGCTTTTCGAACGTTAGATGTTCGAAAATCCTGTCTTGGTAGGCAACACGGTAGGCTTTAAGACACAGCCACTGTGTTCTCTCGCTCAGTACATGTGGACCAGATTAGCCTGCTTAAACCGGCTTGATTTAAACTCTTCAGTCAATAATATAAAGGCTTTTAACACTTACTTTGGGTGAAGACAGGCCTTATAAATGTACACTCATGGTTCCCGGTGTTGCAGATATTTAATGAAACAAACCAACAGATGATAAAGTGATCTATTACCTCTATTCTCCCGTTTCCCGCGTCAAACCTCCGGGTTCTGAACGCACAATCACCCGGAACGAGTTCTGAAAGGTCACGCGTTTCCATGACACCGCGCTCACACATTTTTTTTGCCAGAAGACATTTTTTTTTTTTTTTTTTTTTTTTGGCCCCATAGAGACTGATGAAACCTTTTCTGATGTGATTTTAAATATGGAAGATTCTTTATTCACAAGAAAACCAAAACAGATTTTGATTTTTTTCTTACAGAATAGCATAATGATTGTAGAATGATTGTAGAATTAAAAGCAGAAAACTTTCATCTACAATTTTTTATTTTCTATTTATTTATTTTTTTGCTGTATGTTTTTGATATCCTTGGCTATTGAGTCAATCTATAATATTCATTTTAATAAAATAAAATACATATTATTAAAAAAAAGTCTCAAGCTGACAGGTTAAATGAAGGAATGAATAAACTAGAGGCTATTTTAAATGATAAAAAAATATATTGCGCAAACATTGATTGCATTAGCCACATTAACACACTTAAACCCTTAACCCAACCACAGTAAAACATATTCCGTTAGATTACTCAAGTCAGTAACGTATTATAAATACTTTGGATTAATTCTTCAGCACTGTTACATTTTTTTTAACTTGTTTTGATTATAAAAACTCTGCCAGTACAGTAAGACAAAATACACAAGTTAAAAATATATTCTCTGAAAAACCTTAATATCTTATGCAGTGTTGTTTCTAAAACAAGATAAATCAAACTGATATTGTTTTAAGGATTTGTAGATATTTTTACAGGAAAACAATACAAAAATTATTATCAAATATATGATTTTTGCCCTAATATCAAAGGTCTTACTAGAAAAAAAGAAATTATGATCCAACGTGAATTTTCTTGATAAAAAAATGTGATCGTGCCTGGTAACATGCATGTAAACTGGCTAGAAATAGCATTTTAGCTTAGCATAAAGATGACAATTTACACAAGGTTTATTTCTATTTCTTCTGCTCCAAACTTATTTCAAACGTGTTGCTCTGTCTGCTCGTATGAATGTAACACATCATAAGAAAGTGTTTCACCGCTGTTCAAATGCACTTTGGATCACATCATTTATATGTATAAATGTTTTCCATCTGAAAGGACTAAATATTAAATGAAACAAATGACAATAAAATGCAAAGTAATCTCTTAAGTAATCAAAATACTTTTTTATTCTAAATGCCAATGATTTAAATTGTAACTGTAGTGGAATACAGTTACTTATATTTTGTATTTTAAATACGTAATACCGTTACATGTATTTTGTTACTCCCCAAGCCTGTATATATATATATATATATATATATATATATATTAATTAGGTCCAGAATGAACTTTATGCTGCTTTAATAACCAATATTGGGTTAAATTAAAAGGGAGCACATTGGCATTACTAATTTAATTTAACAAAAAGCTTTAGATTTTATTCAGCCTACACTGGGGTTATTTTTACATTAAGGATCTAACCTTAAAAAATTGCTTTTGTTGGTATAACTTAATGTAATAAGGTTGATTCAATCATATAAAATTATATTTTTTTATTTAAATAAAGCTGTTAATTTAGATGTTTCCACATAAAGCACATTTTTACCTAACACGAGCAACCTGAATAGTTTTTTTTACATATGCAATATACAGTATATACACTCACCGACCAATTTATACACCTGTACATCTACTTATTCATGCAATTATCTAATCAGCCAATCGTGTGGCAGCAGTGTAATGTATAAAATCATGCAGATATGGGTCAGGAGCTTCAGTTAATGTTCACATCAACCATCAAAATGGGGAAAAAATGTAATCTTAGTTATTTAGACCATGGCATGATTGTTGGTTGCCAGACGGGCTTGTTTGAGTATTTATGTAACTGCTGATCTCCTGGGATTTTCATGCACAAACAGTCTCTAGAGTGTAAAGAGAATGGTGCGGTAAACTAAAAACATCCAGTGAGCTGCAATTCTGTGGACGAAAATGGCTTGTGAATGACAGAGGCCAGAGGACAGTGGCCAGACTGGTCCAAGCTGACAGGAAGGTGACAGAAACCCAAATAAATATGGATTACCACAGTGCTATGAAGAAAAGCATTTCTGAACACACAACATGTTGAATATTGAGGCAGATGGGCTACAACAGCAGAAGACCCCTCCGGGTACCACTACTGTCAGCTTAGAACAGGAAACTGAGGCTGCAGTGGGCACAGGCTCACCAAAACTGGATGTGATAAGTCTCTAGTTCTCTTGTGAAGGAGGAAGCGGGAGCCAGATAAGCAATCCACGTCTTTATTTTTAACACTCTTCTCAGTATTTTCACCACTCTGTGCTTTTCAGCACAACATGAACACACACGAACACTCTGCTGCGTGTGTCATTTAACCCCCTCCAGTCCTCACAGCAACACAAATCAGCTGTTAGATGTGATTTCCCACAGGTGTCAATCCTTACCGCTCTTCCTCTCCCGGCCTCGCTCTCCACAGACGTTGCTCAGCCATGCCAACATCACCACATATCCCCATCACCTGACTCATGGAGCCATCCAACCTGTCACTTACTCCCCCCCCATTTCTGGAGAGGAAATCCGCAACTGCCATCTGTGCCCCCGGCCTGTGGACCACTTCAAACCAGGCTGGTGGGTTAGATAGCAATGGGTGATCCGTGCATTGGTATCCTTCATGCGATGGAGCCACTGGAGCAGGGTGTGGTCCGAACAGAGGGTGAAAGCATGCCCCAACAGATAATACCAAAGGGTGAGGACTGCCCACTTGATGGCCAAACACTCCTTCTCTATTGTGCTGTACTTAGTCTCCCTCAGTGAGAGTTTGCGACTAATGTACAGCACGGGGTGCTCCTCCCCCTCCAACATCTGGGACAGTACCGCTCCCTACCTCTTGTCCAATGCATCCATCTGCAAGATAAAATGGAGAGAGAAATCAGGAGAGTTCAAAGTGCAGCTTTCACCCGCGTGAACACCTGCTGACACAGCTCCATCCACTGGATGTAAGATCAACCAGAGGGCTGGTGACGGTCGAATAATTAGGCACAAACCTGTGATAATAGCCAGCCAGCCCCAGGAACTGTCTCACATCCTTTTTGGTCTTAGGTCTTGGGCAGGCTGCAATCGCTGCCATCTTATCAATTTGGGGCCGCACCTGCCCATGACCCACGTGGAAGCCCAGATACCGTATTCCACCATCCCAGTTCCGCACTTCTTTGGGTTTGCCGTGAGTCCCGCCCATCTCAACGATCTCAGGACAGCCCTCAGATGCCGCGGGTTAAGCAGCGTGCAGTCTGAGGATTCTGTCCATGAGCCGCTGAAATGTAGCCGGGGCCCCGAACAAACCGAACAGAAGCATCACGAATTTGTGTAATCCAAATGGTGTGGAAAATGCTGTCTTTTCACAGGACATGGGAGTTAATGGGATCTACCAATAACCCTTAATTTAATCCAGTGTCGAATAAAAGCTCATCAATCCGAGGCATCCGGTACACATCAAATTTAGACACTGCACTGACTTTTCTATAATCCACACAGAATTTCTATAATCCACACAGAATTTTTATATGGGATGGTGAGAGGTGATCTCCATTTAATAATTTATTTATCACACATTATACATTTGCACATATACAGTGAAATTCTTTTTTTTTTCACATATCCCAGCCAAGCTGGGGTCAGAGTGCAGGGTCAGCCATGATACATGTATTTCATTACAGCACCCCTGGAGCAGATAGGGTCAAGGGCCTTGCCAACAGTGGCACCTTGTACAACAGTACTGGGGCTTGAACCACTGACCTTCTGATCAGTAACCCAGAGCCTTACCCACTGAGCCACCACTGCCCCAGAGACCAGGTTGACTCGATCGGTGACTTTTAAGTTCACCTCTGGTCCGAGCTCCTCCCTCTATGGAACCACAAGTCACGGGGACCACCTCTCTCCACGGTTTTAGGAGATTGAGGTGGTAAATCTGATGTGCTCTGCCTCTATCTGTTCGTTTCACCTCATAATCGATTTCCCCAACTCGCTGTGACCTCAAAGGGTCCTTGCCACTTGGCGAGTAATTTAGAGCTCGATGTGGAGAGCAATACAAGGAATTAATCTCCCGGTGTAAATTCCCATAGCCGAGTACCCCTATTATACAGCCGGCTTTGACGTTCTTGAGCCTGGAGCAAATTCTCCTGTGTTAATTGCCCCAGTGTGTGGAGTTTTGCTCTCAGGTCAAGAACGTATTGAATTTTGCTTTAGCTACATGTCCCAATTTCAAGTGTCTTCATACAAACTTACAAGTCATATTCTTTAGGGTCTGATTAAATCGTTTGACCAAGCTGTCCATTTGAGGGTGGTAAACGCCAGTCCGAATTGATTTAATCCCAAATAATTAATACAGTTCATGCAATGTACATGACTTAAGTGTAGTGCCCTGATCAGTGAGGATTTCTTTCGGAATTCCCATTTGGGAGATAATTCTGAAGAGTGCCTCCGCAACACTTTGGGCTGAAATGTTGCACAGAGGCATTGCTTCCGGATATCTTGTTTTGTAGTCCACCAGAACCAACACAAAGCGATGCCCATGTGCCGTCCGCTCTAATGGCCTGAGGAGGTCCATGCCAATTCTTTTGAAGGGGACCTCGATCAATGGAAGGGGGTGCAATGTCTCTCTTGGGGTGGCCGGCTGACATTCATGGCATGCCGCACACCACCTGCGAACATCCCCATGAATGCCCGGCCAATAAAAATGGGTCATTAGATGGTTCAGTGTCTTTTCCTGCCCTAAGTGACCCACCATCAGGTTATAATGAGCTGTCTGGAATAACATATCCCCACGGCTCCACAGTATTAACAGTTGGGTTGTGGGGGCCTGGGTAGCTCAGCGAGTTAAGATGCTGACCACCATCCCTGGAGTCATGAGTTCAAATCCAGGTCGTGCTGCATGACTCCAGCCAGGTCTCCTAAGCAACCAAATTGACATCCTTGTGGTCGCTATAATGTGGTTTGCTCTCGGTAGGGCACATGGTGATTTGTGCGTGGATGCAGCAGAGAATAGCGTGAGCCTCCACATGTGCTATGTCTCCACGGTAACACACTTAACAAGCTACGTGATAAGATGCGCAGGTTGACAGTCTCAGACACGGAGGCAACTGAGATTCGTCCTCCACCACCCAGATTGAGGTGAGTCACTATGCCACCACAAGGACTTAGAGTGCATTGGGGATTGGGCATTCCAAATTGGGGAGAAAAAGGGGAGAAAAAAAATGTACAAAAAAAAAATGGGTTGTATCAGACTAAGGGAGTCATGTGACGCCATGTGAGGACTGGACGTGTGAACAGGAGCTCTGCGCACTTTGCTGGTTTTAATACCTGTTAATGACATAAGCCGGTGAGATTCAATACACTCTGTTTCATAACTGTTCTAAATTCCAAATTCTTGGGATCTGGAGACATTAAAAGACACTTACATGCTCAGACTGACACCCCTGAGCAGCAGGCCACGGACCAGGGAGTCGATTTGTTTGGAGAGTTCAGGGAAATTCGGCGAGAGATGATGAACATGTCGGCAATGCTGACGAAGGTCGTTGCTGACTTGGAGGATCTTGCTGTAATATGTCGATCGATCACTGCCATGGAGGTGAAATTTACTGATGTGGTCACAAGAGTGGGGGATGTTGAGAAATGGATCGATTATATGGAGTCATCAGAGAGGGAATTATCTGCTAATCCACTAGCGACCAAGGTGGATTTGGAGCATGTCTGGGAGAAGTTGGAGGACATGGAAAACCATAGCTGGTGGAATAACATCCATATCGTGGGAGTCCCGGAGGGAGCAGAAGGACCTAATATGGTGGAATTCCTGGACGGGCTCTTTCCGAGTCTGCTCGAAATAACAGGCCATAAGCTGGAAATCGAGCTAGCTCACAGGATTCCAGCTTGGCGATCTGCTGAGGGAGACAGGCCCCGATCAATTCTGGCCAAATTTCTGAGATCATCCGATAAAGATTATGTGTTGCATGAGGCAAGGAGTAAAGTAAGCTTTCTTGGAAGAATCATAGCATTTTCTTGTTCCCAGACTTTGCAAACTCAACAAGAGAGAAATTGATTCAAGGAATTCAAGAAACTTTTACATCAACAGAATGTCGCTTTTGCACTGGTATTCCCGACCAAATTGAGAATAGATGCTAAGGATAGCCGTAAAACATTCACATGCCCACAGCAAGTGATGTCCTTCATAAAGTCAATGGAATGAGTGGGTCATGTTGTGGTGCTCACATTGCTGCCGGGTGGGCCGGCTCACCGAACATCCACTTGACTGTGTGAAGATTCTGCGCACCCTTTTTGTGCTGGTTCCACCTAGTGGCTGGAGTTTATTTTGTCATTGGAATGAGTAAGTAATTTGCTTGTATTCATGTTGCAGCTGAATGGACCGGCTCACTGAACATTCGTTTGACTGTCTGAAGAATCTGCACGCTCATTTTGTGCTGGTCCCACCTAGCAGCTGGAGTTTATTTAGTAGAATAATACACCTTTAGGACAGTTATATGAATGAAGCTACACGTTCTTTGTGTTTATTCTGCCTATTGGCTGGAGTTTGTTTTATAGATTATCTTTTGCTGATATTCTGTCTCACAAAATTTTTATAGAATTACCGGACTTGAGCAATCCAACAGCAAAGTTGTCGTGGGGGCTCTCGTAGGCGTACATGGACTGTTTGAGTTTGGAGGGATGGACGCTAGTTGGCGCTGTCGTGTGCAGGGTTAATGTGCATAATGTAATTTTTCTTTCTATTTGTTTGGTTCTGGGGAATGTTCGGGATCTGACTGTTGCACTAATGTTGGAATGTAGTCTTTATAATCCTGTTTTTGACACTCAATCTATTTTTTCTTACATGTCAAAATGTCAGATGTTAATATGAGTGGATTGTCTCTCTCCACGTGGAATGTGAATGGGTTGGGGCGCCCCACAAAAAGAAGGACGTTTATTTCTCTTCTTAAGCATAAGAAATATGATATAGTGTTTCTTCAAGAAACGCACCTTTCCCCGCAGGAAGCTGAAACATTTGGAAAGATATGGGTTGGGCATTTTTTTATAGTGCTGGCTCGAGGAAGAGCAGGGGAGTCAGTACACTGATAAGTAAACATCTACAATTCAAATGTCTCAAACACAGTAAAGATAAATTAGGAAGAGTCATTTTTGTTTTAGCTCAAATTCAGGGACAATGTCTTATTTTGGAGAATATTTATGCACCTAATGTTGATGATCAGGGCTTTTTTATAGATCTTGAAGGGATGTTGCGAGCCGCTGGCACCCCTCATGATATAATATTGGAAGGAGATTTTAATCTTTTGATGGACTCTGTCCTTGATCATAGTGATGCAAAAGTGTGCAAGCCCACTAGAGCAACAGAGACACTTCACAGGATGTGTAAAAATCTTACAGATATTTGGAGACTTTTGAACCCATCTGGTAGGGACTATACATCTTTTTCTTCAGTCCATAAGATTTACTCTAGAATAGATTTTTTTTAATTATATCTAAGTCCCTCATTTCATCTGTTGTTGATTGCTCAATTGGAAACATTTTAGTCTCAGATCACTCCCTGGAGTGTTTAGAGGTGTTTCCACATACGGAGAAAAATAAATCATATAGTTGGCACTTTAATGTATCTCTTTTGCAAAATCCTGAATTCCAACAAATGCTAAAGGCTGAAATCAATGTCTACATGGATGCCAACTGGTCCTCAGTATCCTCTTTGGGCGTGGCTTGGGAGGCACTTAAGGCAGTTATTAGGGGCCGGATAATTCAGTATGCCTCATTCACCAAAAAATCTGAAGCACAAGAACTCGTGGAATTGGAAGGGAATATTAAAAGTGCCGAGGCAGAGCTGAAGTGCCGAATGTCATCTGATGGCCTCAGAGAATTGACCCGACTGAAATACAGATATAATACTATTTTGTCACGGAAGGTGGAGTTTGAGCTATTCAGGGCAAGACAGTCATACTTTAAGTTGAAGGACAAAGCAGGGAAGCTTTTGGCCGGATATATAAAACAGAGAGAGTCTTTTTCTACATTCCCTCAGTGAAATCTGCTGGTGGTGAAATATTTACCACAGCCATTGAGATTAATTAGGCTTTTAAAGAATTCTAACATTATCTCTATAGTTTCACGTCTTCGTCTACTGATGAAGAGATTAGAAACTTTGTGGAACCTTTAGAACTTCCTAAACTGATGACTGAGCAAAACAATTCTCTTGATTCTGAGATAACCTTGGAGGAGCTAATTAAGTAATTAAGGCCTTGCCCACAGGCAAAGCTCCAGGGCCAGACGGCTTTGCCGCTGAATTTTTTATATCTTATGCTACAGAACTGGCTCCACTTTTGCTAGAAGTTTATATGGAATCATTAAAGAATGGAAAGCTTCTGCCAGCCATGACACAAGCCCGGATCAGTCTGATTCTTAAAGAGGATAAAGATCCAAACGAGTGTAAGAGTTACCATCCAATTTCCCTGATCCAGCTAGACATTCAAATATTGTCAAAAATTTTGGCTAACCGATTAAGTAAAGTTATGACATCTCTTATACTTAATAGGCTAACCGATTAAGTAAAGTTATGACATCTCTTAGACATCTCTTAATAACATTAGGCGTTTCACCAAGACTCCGGTCGCTGCCATCTCACTTGACGCCGAAAAGGCATTTGATGTGGTAGAATGGGATTAACTTTTTAAGATTTTGGAAATATATGGGTTCGGGAATACTTTTATTGGATGGATTAAGTTACTTTATAGACACCCGTAGGTATATAAAAAATGGATTAATTTCAGATTATTTTACTCTGGATAGGGGCACCTGGCAGGGTTGCCCTCTTTCCCCATTATTGTTCTGTCTTGCCCTGGAACCATTAGCAGCTGCGATAAGAAAGGAGGGTGATTTTCCAGGAGTGGTGATGGGAGGTATGGCGCATAAGATTTTGCTTTACGCAGATGATATTTTATTATTCGATCAATGTCTTGCCTGTACAGAATTATTAATTCCTTTTTTTTTCTGATTTTCTCCCCTTTTTCTGCCCAATTTGGAATGCCCAATTCCTAATGCACTCTAAGTCCTCGTGGTGGCGTAGTGACTCATTTCAATCCGGGTGGCAGAGGACGAATCTCAGTTGCCTCTGCATCTGAGACCGTCAACCCGCACATCTTATCACATGGCTTGTTGAGCACGTTACCGATAGCACGTGTGGAGGCTTCACGCTATTCTCAACGGCACCCACGCGCAACTCACCATGTGCCCCACCAAGAGCGAACCACATTATAGCGACCATGAGGAAGTTACCCTATGTGACTCTACCCTTCCTAGCAACTGGGCCAATTTGGTTGCTTAGTAGACCTGGCTGGAGTCACTCAGAATTTCCTGGATTCGAACTCGTGACTCCAGGGGTGGTAGTCAGCGTCTTTACTCGCTGAGCTACCCAGGCCCTCGGGTAAAGACATACCCACCTGCTGGTGATGCCAATCAGAAGATGGGGTTGCAACCCATGTTTTTTGGTGGTGTGTTAAGATCCAAGATTTTTGGTTGAGGGTTCATAGTTTTATGTGTGACGTATTGGACACTCAAATTTCATTTTGCCCCAGACTCTGTATTTAGGTGAAAATATAGGGGATAATATATATAAAAAATTGGGTCCTTGCCAGTGTTATGATCGGCAGGCAGGTCATCCTTAGGAGATGGAGGTCGGCTGGAGCGCCCTCATTTCAGGAGTGGTGCATAGAGATGGGCAGGTTGGTGGCATTCAGAGAAATGTCATATAGAAGGCAGGGAAACTTGGAATTGTTTAATGGAAAATGGGGCTGCTGTTTGGCATATTTGGAGGGTTCTCTGGGAAGGGAAGTGGAGAGATATGTGTAGTTTTAAATGTGTGTGATTTTTATTTATTTATATATATATATATATATATATATATATATATATATATATATGAGAGAGAGAGAGAGAGAGAGAGAGAGAGAGAGAGAGAGAGAGAGAGAGAGATCCTTGATAACTGAAAAATACGGAAGTGCAATATCTGCCTGGAGGCGTTGACCATCAGTCACTTTCACTTGATCAAAATGAAAATCCCTGCAGGGAATCCTCTAAGGGTTGTGGAAGCCGAGACTTCCACCTCCATTACGTCCTCCTGATGTGAAGCTGACGTAGACGGCCCTGGCGCCGCCTCCCCAACCAGCGAATCACACACCACACAATGATACGTTTTGTTGCAGGACCCATCCACACACATTCCCCTTAATAAAGTAATAAATGCCGGCCAATTCGTTCCCAAGCTTAGTGGATAGGAAAAGTGGGGACTAACCACAGCCTCGACACTATGCTTTTGTCCCCAAAATTGAATAGTGACTGTCACTACAGGGTAATTTTGAATATCCCCATGCACACACCTTATCTTCACCCACTGGCTTGTATCCAAAGCCTCGCAGACCGCAGACCGGCCGGCTCCCGCAGACCAGCCCAGACTTCACGGCCACACCCACGGCAGCAGATTCACCAGCCTGTGGGGGAGATCGGAGAGGGTTAGGGGAAACTGGCGGTTTGAATGGCCCACGGGACTGGGGTACCGGTTTTGGGGTAGGAATTCCCAGTTTCCGGGGAATAGGAACAGGATGAGGGGAAGGAGAGGGGGAGGGAGGAGAGCTAGAGAGAGAGAGAGAGAGAGAGAGAGAGAGAGAGAGAGAGAGAAGAAGAGGGCTCGCCGGCCCCTGAATACGCGCCATATTGTCCTCTGCCAGCTGTATCGCCCTATCCAGCAATGCCAGGCGGTGGCACTGGACCCATTCCGCCGTCCCTTTTGGTAGTCAGTTGATCAGCTGCTCCAGCACCACCAGGTCAACTATGACCACGGCGTTACGTTCTGCTGCAAGCAGTGGAAGAGGCAGCCGAGCTCGCCAAGTGTCAGCAAGCGGAAGCACAGGTGGTGCTGCTCTGTGCTGCGGCCGACCCATTGCAGGATAGCACATTTCAAGTCCTGATACCCCAGGAGGTTGGTGACGGGTAGTTGTTGGACTGCAAGTTGCACTTCTCCCGACACCAGCAGGTGGACTACCCACTGGGCCATCCCTCTGCTTCTGCCGCACATTCAAACAGCTCCATGAATGCCTCCGGGTCATCCTCTGGCCCCATCTTGGTGAGGGTGAAGTGGGTCATGGCGGAGACGGCAGGTCGCGCCAGTGGAAGCCCCATGGGGTATCAATCTCCGTAGCACCTGCCGGTCCTCTGCTTGAGCTTGAATGATGATGTGGAATCGCTGCTCCTGTTCCTGGCGCAGCTCAAGCAGAACTTGATGTTGCATTTGGTGGATGCTGGAGAGGGTCTTGATCAGCTCAGCGAAGGGCGAGGACATGACTGCGTAACATCCTCCAAATTCCCAGGTTTTGACACCATTGTGGTAAGTCTCCAGTTCTCTTGTGAAGGAGGAAACGGGAGCCAGATAAACAATCCATGTGAGTTTTTTTTTAACACTTTTCAGTATTTTCACCACTGTTTGCTTTTCAGCACAACATGAACACACACGAACACTCTGCTGCATGTGTGTATCTCTTTCTCCTCTGGCGGTCTGGACTGCCCTTTTAACCCCCTCCGGCTTTTAACCCCCTCCAGCTCTCACTGCAACACAAAACAGCTGTTAGAGGTGATTTCCCACAGGTGTCAATCCTTACCGCTCTTCCTCTTCCAGCCTTGCTCTCCAGTCATTGCTCGGCCATGCCCACATCACTACACTGGACAGTAGACGACTGGAAACACTTCACCTGGTCTGACAAATTTGGATTTCTGCTGAGGCACACAAATGGTAGGCCCACTGCAGCCTCAGCTGGCTGACAGACTTGCTGTTATAGCCCATCCGCCTCAAGGTTCGACATGTTGTGCATTGTGAGATGCTATTCTGCTCACTACAATTGTACAGAGCGGTTATCTGAGTTACCGTAGCTCGAACCAGTCTGGCCATTCTCCGTTGACCTCTCTCATCAACAAGGTGTTTCCATCCGCAAGAATCTACCGCTCACTGGTTGTTTTTTGTTTTTAGCACCATTCTCTTTACACTCTAGATACTGTTGTGCGTAAAAATCCCAGGAGATCAGCAGTTACAGAAATACTCAAACCAGCCCGTCTGGTACCAACAATCATGCCATGGTCTAAATAACTGAGATCACATTTACATATGATATATGATATGAACATTAACTGACGCTCCTGACCCATATCTGTTTGATTTTATACATTACGCTGCTGCCACACAACTGGCTGATTAGATAATCACATGAATAAGTAGATGTACAAGTGTACCTAATAAAGTGGCCGGTTAGTGTGTGTATATATATATTGTTAAACAACAATACAGCCCTTTAATGGCAAAACACAGTAACAACACATTTTCTCAAAAAATTTAGAAAACAAAAATATTAACCTAAAATGTGCTTCATGTAGTAACATCTAAATTACTAGTCATTGGCTTAATTCAATTAAAAATATATTATTTAAGAAGTTATCAATACAACAACGCGCATCGTCATCTACAATAGAACCAATGACGAAAATCGAGCTGGTAGAAACCGTTGTGAAACAGCAGGGGGCGCCAGAGACACGGATCATCAAATGTGAGTGACAGAAAAAATTAAATCAGTCAAACGTCACAGCACAGTCTCAGAGCAGACAGACGGGTTGTTTAGGGTTATGCAATAGACAAAGTGTTAATCCGCTCCTGCTGTTTCACAACGGTCTCTATCATACTTTGAAACTATCCTCTCGTCACCGCAGCTTACACACTTTCGAAATAACCCACGCATATGTTAAATATACACGCTTTGAGTGGCGTGTGAGGGCGAACTTCCAAAATCTCAATAATCTCACTGTCAATAAAGGTAATACCAGAGGTATGAGACATAAGACAAACACGAGACTGGGTCACAGTGTTCATCAATCTAAACATTGCCCCTTACAATAATTATCAATTAATTATCCAATGCTAAATTATAACTGAGTCACTGAATCCAAAAGGAAAAAAGCCGTCGGTGAGTAAATAAATACACCAATTATGAAATATCTGTCAAATGTGTAATTCCTCCCAGCTTTGTGGTTTTACAGTCTCGTGGCAGGGTCAGTTTCTTCACTTTTGAATAGATGAATCAACAGTGAATCACTGAGGAGAGAATGAGTGGAGGAGGAGAGAAAGGGAGAAAGACATTGTGTGGAATGAGGAAAGGGGGACAGAACTTTCTCTCAGGCATGTGTATAAAATCACTTCACATGTTCAGTCAGTCAGTAAGTTTCACAGACGCGCAGAGCGTCAAAGTCACCTGGATACCGGAGCGCGCGCCCGCGTCACCCTCAGCAGCTGTCAGTCACTGCAGACACCCTGTTGAGTTAATTACACAGGACAAATATTTTTTCCACGTGGATATTTCGCCTGTTTGTAGTGCTCAATGTAGACATAAACTAATACAAGTTTGGAAAAAAGCTTCGGGAGAGTTGACTAAGCAACGAACAGCTCAGGAAACTAACGGGGTTCCTTTTATTTGATACCAAATTGTTTAATAATCTCATAAAGAATTAACTGATCGGAACGGAAACGGCGGATTCGGTCCAATTAAGATGAATCTTTGGAAAGGTAAGTGACGAGCGACTTGTTTTTATTATTATTATTATTATTATTATTATTATTATTATTATTGTTAATTTTGATTAACTGACTTATTATTATTATAAGAAATTATTATCATTATTATCATTATTGCATTAATAATTACTTTGTATTAAATATACATTTATCAATAAATTTATTTATTTATTTATTAAATATTTATAATTTAGCCTAAAGTAAATAATAATACTATTATTATTTATAATAATTTTGGTGGTGCATGTTGAAAATATAGTTATACATACATCTATGCATTTTATGCATATATTTTAGATACCATCCAATTATCTTCTATGGTAAAATCAGGACACATGAATGACCAAAAATGCATTGATTAAATTATTCGTTTCTCTAGTTATTGACTAAAAACTGTTTCCAAAAGTTTAAAAGTTTTTATTCAATAATAATAATAATAATAATAATAATATATTATTGAATTTCGTTAAAGTTGCTAAATGTTTAGTTCGAAAATAACTTTTCACGTCAAACACAAAAATGTAACTGTGAACCAAATGGGTTCAGTTATTCTTTTTTGCATATGTCAAACCAGCCTATTCTAAATATAACTTTGGCGCGGCGCCGCGCGAGACTGTTCAGTGATGTTGTGTAATAAGATTCTTTATTAAACATGTATTACACTTTTTTAAATGAGTGTTGTAAAATGAGTTTAGTAGCTAATTAATAAACTAATAAATTAACTTTCATGATAGTTTCTTGAAGAATAGCCTATGAAAATGAGTATATAAATAGAGTAATATATATATAGAAAATGGATTGTTCTAATAACTAATATGTAAATGAATTTGTTCTATTTTTGAATTAAACAAAAAAGCTAGGTTGACTAGAAATTCTCACACTAGTAAAGTACTTTTTACACCATGACAAGATAGTTTATACAATATCATAGCAGGAAACACACACACACACACACACACACACACACCCCTCTCTCTCTCTCTCTCTCTCTCTCTCTCTCTCTCTCTCTCTCACACACACACACACACACACACACACATGTTGGTGCAGCTATGCTTATGAGGACTCTCCATAGACATAATGATTTTATACTGTATGAACTATAGATTCTATCCCCTAATCCTAACCCTACCCCTAAACCTAACCCTCACAAAAAAAATAAAAAAAATAAAAATTACATTAAAAAAAAACATCGCTTAGTATGTTTTTTAAGTGATTTGAATTATGGGGACACTAGAAATGTTCTCATAAACCACATTTATAGCATAATACCCTTGTAATTACCAGTTTGTAACCTATAAAAAAAAAAAAATGTCCTCATAAACCACCCAAACCCAGACACACACACAAACACTAATAGTGGTTCTGCTTCTATTCTTGCTCTCAAGTGCATTAGGTCAAGGCGTTTCACAGGGCAAGTTCACCCCTGTCTTGTTAACCGACATTGATATGAGAAAGTACATGATTCATGTTAGTCAGGGTCTAAGTACACAAACGAACCCACACACATACATACCACCTGTCTTTTGGGACCCCTGTCTGTGAAAAGGAGGAAGAGTGTGTGACGAAATTATGCGATTTACGCCTGAACAAAGCAGCAGAACAGTCTGTCATGCTCACAAAACACATTTTCCATATTCTCCATTACAGTTCACAGTTTGTCCCACATGCATGCTGCCCCACATACATGCAACTATCTTACCAATCATACACAGTCCAAACTGCCAAATACACTGAAACTCATGCAGATGGTCTCAAATGAATACAAAACCCAACCCATTAGCATGTCACAGCGCCCCATGCATTTGCATTTTAATCCACGTATGGGAAGAAGTCGAAAGAGAGTGGGAAAGAACTTGAAAAGGAGAGAGAGAGCATGTAATAGAGGCACAAAGGATGGTTTAGGAAGTGCAAGATTGAAGGAAAGCTAGAGAGATGGAGTGATGGAGAAAGAGATGGAGGGATGGAACGAGGGTTAACGCAGCACAGATTCCCTCTAAAAAGAAAAGAAAGAGGGAGAGAGCACAGGGGAATGATATAAAATGAGCTGGTCACGGTTTGAACAGTTACACATGCTGTTTACATTTTTCCCAAATTAACATGGCCCCTCGCTCCACCAAGCCCCTGTCTCTCTCTTCCACTTTCTTTCTTTCTTTCTTTCTATCATGCAGTTCCACGTTTAATCGTCCAGAGTGGGCGAGCAGATAGTGCTCTTCTTTTTCTTGTATTTATTTTCAAGAGAGGGGAGACGTTAAATGAGAAACTTGAGTCAAAAAGATGGAGAAATGGCAAGGGGGAAGGGAGGATATAATTAAAAAAAACAAGAGAGAAAAAAAGAAAGGTAATTACAGAGGTAGAGGAACGTTGGAGAGGAACAGAGATATAGTGCTTTGAGAGGAATTAGACAGAAGAAATGAAAAGCATGAGAAAAAATGAGCAGAAATGGAGAACAGAGGAGGAAGGGTCAGGGAAAAGAGAGAGGTTTGGTTGTAATGCAGGTTTTATTGTCCAGTCCTCCTTTGTTCTGAAGGTCCTTGGCAAAGCCGACTATGTTTCAGTCCAACTTCCATCAATTTAAATTTCAAACTAAATATCCTCAGGGAGGTTGAGGAGTATATGCCCCCCTTGTAGAGGTCACAGAGGGCAAGTGTTTGGATGAGTGAGTGAAACACTGAATTAATGTGTATGTGATGGTGAGCTGGTGTGATGTATCTTCAATCGCAACATATATCATCCATGAACATGTTAATATGCGTGTGAACATAGGTGAATTTATATTCTAACATACTTGTGAGTGCCCTTTAGAGGGCAAGTTCCCTCAAAAAGGAAAATTCTGTCATCATTTACTCACCCCTAAGTTGTTCAAAACCCCTGTGACTTTCTTTATTCAGTGGAACAGAAAAGGAGATGTAAAGCTGAATTTTAGTTTCAGACAATGAAAGTGAATGGTGACTGAGCCTGTCTTTCGGACTAAATCAAATGGGTTTGGAACAACATGAGGGTGAGTAAATGATGACAGAATTTTCATTTTTGGGTGATCTATTCCTTTAATGTTGCTAATGTGTAATTATATATGTTACACATTAGTGTAACAAGGATGTGAACATGTTAGTTGATGCATTTATATTCTAATATCCATTGAGTGTCCCTTCACGTTACGTGTGTTTGTGTGCGCGCATCTAGTCGGTGAAGGAATGCACGTTTGATTGAGTGCAGACTGCACATAAATCTCTACTTTAACTGTACACAGACCCACAACATGACACTGACCCCCCTTTCCTGAAACACACAAACACACACACACACTCATGCATATAAAACACAAGCCTCTTTGTGCGTGGAACTGACCAGCCCATCATATGGGCAATAGAACTTTAAATGATGTGATAGGAGGGAACATGTTTTATGATACTGCACCATAACGTCAAATTCTTGGTATTGTTGACTGGAGCCTCCGAGACTCGTCTGTTTAGTGTTAACACAATGGCAACAAATCAGACAGAGAATGAAAGGCAAGAGGCTACGTGTGCAAATGTGTGTGTAAGAGAGAGAGTCAGACGCAGAGAAAGACAGCACATATAACTGACTGATATACCGATTTGACATCATATCATTGCTGCCAGCTGTAAAGTCAAATGAAGAGTTACGCACACATATACGCATATACACTCAAATCCTTCCTAATGAAACCCGTTGTTATTCAATAAAGTTGTGGGGGATTTGTTGCAGGGGTTATGTAAATATGCCAGATCTCTGTTTTTTAGAGGCTGTTGTGCTTTCATCTAAACCATTGGAGAAAACCGTGTTCTCCAAGTGATCTACAGATACAACTACAAAAACATAAGAATTCTCTCTCAAAAACAAAACAAATCAATGCACTGACCAAAAGTGAGCTCTTTCACTCGATTCACTCGATCTTTGTTGCCTGTTTTATTGTCCAGCTAGTGAAAATTGTTCATCCGATGATCAAAAGCAAAAGAAAGTAATAACACTTCTGCTAAATGAGGTATCATTCATGTCTGTCGCACAAACGAAGTCTGTACACACCAAAGTTTAATGCTTAGAATTTGGGGTTTGTTCAATTACCTAACCTTAAGTATGAACGATTGAAATACTGATTCTTACCATTGCAAAATATTGCTGTTGTGTGTGGTGACTTGAAAGAAAAAGATGTCTTTAAGGGAATCTCAGGTTAAGATCAGTCGACAGCATTTGTGGCATGATGTTGAACTCCACAAAAAAATAATTTAGACTCGCCCTATTTAATTAAAAAAATGTGGTAACATTAAGGCACTTAAAGAAGTCCAAAAACATGAAAATACACACTGTTTCAAAAGTATAGCCACAAGACACAAACTTTGCTTATGTTAAATTATACATGATTATACTTGTTAAAAGAAGATTCCGGGTTCAATACAAGTTAAGCTCAATCAACAGCATTTGTGGTATAATGTTGATTACCACAAACATTAATTTCGACTCGTTCCTCCTTTTCTGTTAAAAAGCAAACATCTGGGTTACAGTGAGGCACTTAAAATGGAAGTGAATGAGGCCAATCCATAAACATTAAAATACTCACTGTTTTAAAAATATAACCACAAAACATAAATAAGATGCATGTTAACATGATTTTAGTGTGATAAAATCGCTTACTAACCTTTTCTGTGTAAAGTTATATGCAATTTTACAACTTCGTTGACATGATGATGTAATGTCAACAAACCCTAACACCTTAAAATGATGATTTAAACAACTTTACAACTCAAATAATACACAAGTTTTAACAAAAGAATTCATGTAAGTGCTTTTATAAAATTATAAGCTTCACAATACTGCCTTTGAACCCTCCAAAAATTGGCCCCATTCACTTCCATTGTAAATGCCTCACTGTAACCTTGATGTTTGCTTTTTTTAAAAAGAAAAGGACAGACGACTCGAAATGATTTATTGTGGTAATCAACATTATACCACAAATGCTGTCGACTGAGCTTAACTTGTATTGATCCCAGAATATTCCTTTAAGTCTCCTGCTTCAGATTTGAAGAAGATCTGACAAGAAAAGACCCTATAGTAAACTGACATGTCTTCTAGAGTTTCATAAGCGATCTCAACAATGTCTTATACTGTGCTCAAATTTACCAAGATCCCACAGACAAACTGACTAAATCATCTGAGCTTATACTGCACCATGTACTTAATAACGCCACTGACTCACTGAGGTCTAAACGAGCAACCTTTGAGCAATACAAATCCTCTGCTTATTGTTAACCAGCTGTTTTCGGGGCATAAAACAATCGTATTGAAAGACAAAAAAATGGTTATAAGAGACAAGACTTTAGTGGAAGACTTTCATTTTGTATTTGTTACTATAACACAAATACACATAGCAAAACATTACTGATTCCAAATCTGACATTTTTAATCTATCTGACAATTTGTTTAGATCATGATTTTGGATCCCACAGAGATGCACTGCTGAACCTTTTCACTCCCTGCTGCTAAGCTAACAGAAAGACTATAATGACTATTCCAGCCTTAGGTTGGGGAAAAGGTGTGTTTGTGTAATTTTATGTCGCTAAAGGAGTGTGTGTGCCTGTTTCAGGTAGCTATTTAAATGTTCTACTGAAAGTATTTCATGAGATTTCCTCCCTCTTAAAGGAGAATGAGTGAATTAGAGGAGAAAGAACAAGAGAAAAAAAATAGATGAACAGAGTTGAAAAGAAAAACTGGCAGGGGTAATCGAGGTTAATAAGCTGTTGTTATTTTGGCCGGTGGCAAAGAGGAGATAAACCACTTTAAAAGAAGGCGAACGAAAAGAGGCGTGTGTGAGAAGATTAAAAACAACTTGGAAAACTTGACAGGGGGAATATAAGGGAAAAGAGAGAGACAATGTGTGCCAGCGAGAAACTGAATGACACGAATGAAAAGATGTGAGGGAAGAAAGGACAGAGAAAAGGTAGAAGGACAGGAGGATGATGGAGGGTTTAAGAAGAGGTAACGAACAAAGATGAAAAAGGAAAAAGAAAGGGGAGGAGGTGCACATATTTCACACCTGTTGAAAACACAATGCCTCCAACAAGTAATTACACATCTCCGCCATGTTCCTCTGAATGCTTGACACAAGAAAGAGAGAGAAGAAAGGCACTGGGTGAGATGTGTTTGTGCCGGAGGACACCCTAAGGCTCACTCACTCACTCTCACACACACACACACACACACACAGACACACACACACACATACACAGACAAACAGACAAACAGACACACACCCACACAGTAATGAGAGTACTATGTGACCCTCTCAGAAGTTCGAAGGTTCATTCTCATTAGCCGTCATCATCCCAGTGTGAATTCTGAAGACATGGGTCTAAAAGGGTCCTTAGATTGGCCCCTACACACATACATACACACACACGCATGCATGCACACACAGTACAAAGTTTAACAAATACTCTGGCTATGTACAGGCATGTGCACTTATTCCAGAAGGAAAACTACAAGCACAAACACACACCACACAAAATATGAATAATAAAATAAAAACATCCAAGATGCAGATGACCACACACACCCATAAGCTCTTATATTTGCAAACACACTCAAATATGGACACTAAAGTCATCCTTAAAATGTGTGAATGTAATTGCATTAGATAACAAAATATTAAAACAAATGGTATTAAAGAAAGATGGCACCATTTTGAAATGATAAAACAATCAATATAATGTTCAAAATGAAGACAAAAAGTATTTAGACACTTTCTGGTTGTAAAACATTAGTGTAAAATGTCCATAGTTAATGTGATGAAATACACCTGTGGTTTCTCGGCTAGGACACCTGTGTAAGCCTGAGGAGAAATGACTTCATGCATCCACTAAAAATGATCTTGGAACCAGCTGAGTAAAAGTAATGGCAAAAATGGCTGAGAACAGTAAGTTAGTTCAGCATCATTTGTTTGCAGATGCCACTTGGTTTGAAATTTTTGCTATCAGATCTAATGACGTTCATACATTTTTAAGTGACGTAGTGTCCAAAAACTTTTTGGGGCCAATGTGAACTTATTTTATTCTTAAAATTCATTAAAAGTAATGCAGTTAGTGCTACGTTAGCATTAACGATTCGTTAAAGGAAAAATTAAAATTCTCTCATCGTTTACTCACCCTCATGCTTTCCCAGATGTGTATGACTCTCTATCTTCTGCAGAACACAAACAAAGATTTTTAGAAGAATATTTCAGCTCTGTAGTTCCACAATGCAAGTAAATGGGTACCAAAATTTTGAAGCTCCAGGGCTCAATGCTAAAGAATTTTTCTTCTGGCCAGGTCGGGCCAGTGGTTCAGATTTTTACTGGCCCTGCCAAAATTTTCACTGGCCCCAAAACAAAAATGAAAAATAGCTGTTTTTACCATCATGGCTTTAAAAAATGTGACCGAAGCTATATATTTTTTATATATATTATGTTTTAAGACAATTTCCCCCAAAATGGTATCACATTTATAATTTGCAAAATAAGATTTATGCCTTATGTAACCCCTTATAAATGTATAACATTATACTTTGTATTTTATTACCCTGGAATAAGTTTGAAAAAATCAGTTAATGAGGCTTCTAACACAGCTGCTGAGAGAGTGACATCAAATTGGGCCTGTTTCTCTCTTCTTACTGCTGTTATCCAGCGTTGTATATTTTTGTCTTCTTTTGCAAAGCTGTGAAAGCATAATCATTGATTTTTTGTTTTGCTGTTGGAGCAAACGGGTAAGCAAAAATGTAATTTATTGTGGTCCCCCATTCACCACCAGTCAAGTTTAGCCAACTATGATGACTTCCGCTTTCGCAAACGCGGACGCGTGAAAAGGGTCCATGTAATAAACATATGAATCCATGAGAGAGGAGACTGCTTACTAAACATGCTACTAAATTGATTGTGACATGTAATATCCACTAGATATTAGGCTTTAATCTATGAATTAAGAATGTGGATATAAACATGAAATTAGACAACCCAAACAAGACCAACACTGACTGATACACAAAGCACAGAAAGATAATAACTGTACAGTCTAGAAATGAGAAATGTAACAGGTTTGTTATGAGGATGATATAAAGTTTTAAATGAACAGCTCAGAAAATAATAATAGCCATAGTGATTTTGCTTCTTTTCATGTCAAACACCTTTAGCATGTCGAATTAATGTTTACATTTTGAAACATTGCCTAATTAAATGTTTACTTGCATTTTGGATACTGAGCAGCTCTGATTTCCAGCCATGTGCATAACCGGGATTTAAAATAAAGTTTATTATGTTTCATTCAGTGCTTCATCTCTAAAGGCGAAATAACGTCCATTTACGTCCATTTACGAGTGTGCATGCATGCTAAACAGTGTCTAAGGTGCATGGAAAGAGATGGATTTACAGTCCAGTGGAAAGACACTTTGGATTTATTGTGTTCCAACATGTGGATTACAAATTTTCACCAACATGTTAAAATGAAAAAAAATTAAATAAATAAAGTTGGAATTTTATGCACTGTGAACATGGAATGTGTAGGGATAATTAAAATGTTAAAATGTTGTGCAAGACGTACAAGCCTGCTCCGAAATTCATGAAGTGGTTTCTTTTTCCCTGCAATTTTCTACACATTGGTAATTGATGCTGCTAAGACACTTGGTAAAGACCGAGGACAGTTCTAGGAGAGCGTGCTCTGTGTCTGCAATCTCTTGTGCGATCACGCGACTGTGCCTTGGACCGTCAAGTATATTATGCGTTCGCGCTTCTTTGCAAGCTAAATATAATTGTGTTAGCTCGTCTCCGAGTCCTCGGTTAGAAGGCTTTGTTCGCTCCATGTAATTTTTGTGCTCTCTCGCTTGATGTCAGCTTGCACTAACGTTAGAAATGCACCACTAGCCCGATCGGGCAAGTGAAAGTTCTAGTAACTGGCCCAAATCTCTTTCACACTGGCCCCGGGCCATCAGGCAGTCCTTATTGCCGAGCCATGAGCTCCAAATGCACATAAAGGCAGCATAAAAGTAATCCATATAACTCCAGTGGTTAAATCCACGTATTCAGAAGCCATATGATAGGTGTGGGTGAGAAACAAATGAATATTTAAGTCCTTTTTTACTATAAATTCTCTTCCTTGCACAGTAGTTGGCGATATGCATGAAGAAGACATGAAGAACAGAAGAAGAAGAATGTGAAAGTGGAGATTTATAGTAAAAAATAATTAAAGATTGATCAGTGTCTCACCCACACTTATCATATCACTTCTGAAGACATGGATTTAACCACTGGAGTTGTATGGATTACTTTTATGCTGTCTTTATGAGCTTTTGGAGCTTAAAAATTGTGGTACCCATTCACTTGCATTGTATGGACCTACAGAGCTAAAATATTCTTCTAAAAATCTTCATTTGTGTTCAGCAGAAGAAAGAGAGTCATACACATCTGGGATGGCATGAGGGTGAGTAAATGATGAGAGAATTTTCATTTGCTGGGTGAACTATCCCTTTAAAAACATTTAAAAACAAATTGTAGACACAGTATATATATATATATATATATATATATATATATATATATATATATATATATATATATATATATATATACATACAATTCTTTTAAATGACATTCCTTTCAATATGTGCATGGATACTTCCAACATTCTTTGCAGAAATACTCTTTCTTTATAAATGAACTTTGTACTAGTAGCTAGTAGCAAAAACATGGCCAAATATAACCTCGTAAAATTGTCATCTCTGTAATTAAAGCTTTAACAGATAACTGACAGCATAATATTTAATTACCTCAAAATAATTACAACTAAAGCTTCCATATATTAAAAAAAAGAAAAAGAAAATGCACAGAAATGATTCACCATAATCTCTATGAGCTCTTATAAATCAATCCTTTATTCTGGGCCCCAATACAGACAGATTGCCAAGATTCTCTCTGCTTGGTGTTATCCCTGAAACAATATTTCTTTATTTGTGTTAGTTGAAAAAATAACAAAATTATTAAAGCATGTCACAGAATTGAAAGGCAAAAAGGCCAGCCACACCAAACTAGTGAGTTATAAAAGAATGTGCATTACTTTGTCAATTGTGCATGTACAAAATATATGCTAATAACACAAGAGCAAACTACACTGAGCTGTATTCCTGATTCTTATTGAGTGCGTTTCCATGCACAATCTTACACCAATTATGCTTAATAGAGTGCAATAGTCGGGTTCCGGAAATAAAAATCCCATTCATTGTCATATAAACCTTTAAAGGCAGACTTACTGTGAGGTCCGAAGTTGTTAATTGATGGTACTATGTGCTTCTGAGGAAGCCATCAGTCTGGTGTTAATTTAATCATGTTTAATAGGGTAATTCCTAGTGAAGAACTACACTACCAGTGATCCAGCAGAGAAAGATCCACCAATTAGAGAATCGCATCAAACATAGCACGTGAAAACAGCTCTGCAACGACCGCCCTTGCATGACGTACTGTGAATGATACAATCCACAAGTCAAAGTCTGTAATCTTGTGATTCACCTCGGGGATGACTGGTTTGGTTCATGGCTTAGAAGTCTTTTATGAGGAATTTAATTAAATCTTTATGGAAAAAATGTATAGGAAAAATACTTCCAGAACCTAGACAATTAAAAAGTGGATGGCCACCGTTGCGCTCTACAAGCCGCCATGTAAGGTCATTTACACACCTTAAACAGCTTTCCTTTATCGACTTATCCAATATGCATGACTGTTTACATTTTGACGTCAAAAGCAATGAATGACATGATTATTTAAAATGTCATCTAAACATGGTTTTCTTGTGAATTTTTCGAAGAAGCTAATTTTTAGAAGTAACCAGCGTATTGGTGTGCATGTAAAAACACTCAATATTGTTTTTCCTTTCAGTCCATCAAGTTCCCCTGATACTATTATTGGCCACTGCAGTTGGGTGTGGCCAGGTGCTGGACCGCACGCTCAGTTTGTCCAATGAGAGGAGCTCTATAGAGAGAACATATGAGCTGACCAAATACCTGGACCACCAGCTGAAAGAAATCAGAAACACTTATGTAAGTCCTATCTGTTTGTGTGTGCGCTTATGTGGGTGTGCATTTGCATGTGTGTTTATAAATGTTTTCCTGTGGATGTTCTTCCCCCACAATCTCTTTGTCTTGTCTGTATCTCTTTTCTTCCTCAACCAAACGTATAGTGACATCTTCCAATCTTTTAATTAGACCTTGCTAGTACCTTCTACCTTACCTAGTTTTTTAAGGTAAAGCTGTAGAAAGACAGGAAGTTGAGGCTGGACATTTTATTTTAAAAGAACTTGTGCTTTTATTTTAAATAGCCAAAATTCTATCTTTTATATTAAAAATCAGATGAAGACACATCAATTAGCCATGATTTGCTACTTGTTACACTAAAAAAGTGGTAACTTGCAACTGTAACCTCCAGGATCTATTTTTACTTTAAAGGGAAATTTATTTTTACTATACCTTTAAAGGAATATTCCGGGTTCATTACAAGTTAAGCTCAATTGACAGCATTTGTGGCTTAATGTTGATTACCAACAAAAAATTATTTCGACTCATCCCTCCTTCTCTTTAAAAAAAGGAAAAATTTAGATTACAGTGAAGCACTTACAATGGAAGTGAATGGGGCCAATTTTTAGAGGGTTTAAGTCAGAAATGTGAAGATTATAGTTTTATAAAAGCTTACATTAATTGTTCTGATAAAACTCGTATTATTTGAGCTGTAAATTTGTTTAAATCATTTTTACAGTCATTTAAGGGTTTTAGGGTTTGTTAACATTACATCGTCATGGCAACGTACTTGTAAAATTGGCTATAACTTTACACAGAAAAGGTTAATAAGCAATTTTATCACATTTAAATCATGTTAACACGCAGAATTTTTATGACTTGTGACTATTCTTTTGAAACAGTGAGTATTTTAACATTTAAGGATTGGCCCCATTCACTTTCGTTGTAAGTGCCTCACTGTTACCCAGATTTTTTTTTTAAAGAAGAGGAGGAACGAGTCAAAATAAATTTTTGTGATAATCAACATTATGCCACAAATGCTGTAGATTGAGCTTAATTGTATTGAGCACGGAATATTCCTTTAACCCTTTAAAATAACTTTTTTTGTGTAACCTAATTTGTCAGGTTGATTTAGTCAGATTAAATAAGATTTTTGACTTGATATTTTAATAAAAGTTAATTTAGATGTTACCACTTGAAAAAGCGTTTTTTACAGAGCTGCTTGTTCAATTTACTTAATTAAAATGAACTAAAGCAACACAATTCTAGAACATTTTAACTTGATTCCACTGCATTCTATCCTTTTAAATTTGTCAAATGGAAGTTTACTTGATTCATTTGAGTTGGGACTACATGAATACTTTTTGTAGTTTTAATGTAGCATTCATGAAGATGATTTCCATTTCCTGCCATGCTTTGCACGGGACTTGGGATATGGAGAGTAAATGTTTAAAATATATAAAGTAATATTTTGTTATGTTAAGATTAAGAAGAGTTTCTGTTATGTTGGGGGTTACCATTATGGTGAAGAGTGGAGCTTGAGATAACGATGAGGACAGGTTGATGTCACACATGAAACTGATAGCTCGCTTAGTTGAGCAATTGCTGTGCTAACCATGACATAGTTACTAAACTACACTCTGTAGTGCTTCCAACCAGCATGTATTTATCATGCTAACATTCACTTTCACTAGTTAGTAGATGAAGAAATAAAAGAGATTAATATGAGTTACACTGACATATCTAATTTTGTTAGGTTTACCCACTTCAACTAGATTATTTCTACACAAAGTGTATTGAGATTAATTTTAAGTTAAGAGAATTAATTTCAAACACTTGGAACCATTGTTCACAACTGAATCAAGTTCAGCCAAAGAGATATTTTTTTTGTGTTGTCTGATGCAGGTGGTATTCATAATTTCGGCAGAGGGGATATTCTTATTCTAGAGAGCATTTTAATTGACCTAAATTTGTATATGTCCCTGCAAACAAGATAAGTCATCAATAATTTTGGTTTATTATTTAAGAAGAGAAGAATGCAAGGCTTTCATTTACAGTATATCTGCTAAAAGTTTATTTTGTCCACTTTTAGGAGTACACTAGCATATGGCCTCAAAGCCTGGAATAAAAACCATAAAACTATAATTTTGATTTCATGAGGTCTTTAAGGATCTTGGTCTTATCAAAATAAGATGATGTCTAAAATCAGAAGGTATCATAAATCATTTTAATTGCTTCCTAATGTCACATGTTCTCATCTCTTGTCCTCAGCTGTCGTACCTTGGACCTCCGTTCAGTGATCCCGGCTTCTCCCCTCCGCGTCCCAACAGCTCCTCTTTATCCGTGCCCAGTGCAGCAACACGGGTGGACTTGTGGCGTGGGCTGGAGAACGGCGCCCGCTTGGCACAGAACCAGCGAGCATACAGCGTTCTTCTCTGTGCTGTGAGGGAGCTGGCGCGCTCCACCTTGTGCCCGTACCTCCAGAGCTCCCTCCTCCACTTCTGCTCCGGCCTCAGCGGGTTACTTGGCTCAATATCAGGGCTGATGAATGCCCTAGGCTACACCTTGCCCCCACATGGCAACTTACCACTCTCCCCAGGATATGTTACCCCTGCTCAAGGATACGCCCCACCCCTGTCGTCACAGTATCAGGGAGTGGGCGAGAACAGCCCCGCCCCTCTACGGAGTTACATGCCTCGAAAGCAAGGTGGTCAGACCACATCGGGCGTTAAAGAGGGAACGAGTCAGGGGGATGTAAAGCGGGTCAGGGAGAGGGGTAGGAGAGGAAGGAGAAGAGAAGAAGAGGGCTGGGTAGCCAGAGAGGAGGGCGAGAAGGAGGAAGGAATGGAGAGATGGGGAAAGAGGAGAAGATTGTTAAGTGTTGAAGAGGAGACGTCAACAAAACTGAACTACAACAAAAACATCAATAACAACAATATGAACTACACAACTCTCAAATTCAGAGATGGAGATGGAGAAATAAACCAGAAGCAGCCTGTACTCTTTTCCTCGCCATCTCTCCATCCTCGTCGCTCTATGCGCTCTGAACCATCCTCTCATCCCGGTCTCTCTCCGCTTTCCCTCCTCTATCAGTACGGAGGGCCGGCCACCGAGATTCACTCTTTGTTGGCAGCCCCTGTGCTCTCTTCCCATCCCGTCCCCAACGACTTTTCACGGAAGGTGGAGGGATTCTGGGTGCTGCGAGAACTGCAGAGCTGGCTGTGGAGGTCAGCCAAAGATTTCACCAGACTGAAGAAACGACTACGCGTTTGAGAAAAAACAAGGCTTTGTTCCAAAACCAAGTGAGCTGCCTCGCTGTCTACTGCCTACAAAGGCAGCTGCCTTCTAAAGCCAGGTGCACACTGTTTGATTTAAATGCCACAATTTTGCCGTCTGAGACACATTTCGGGATCATAAAAGATAGTTTGACATTAACATGTTGCTAAGCTAACAGTGCAATGCTCTAATAAGCACAAAATGCCCAGAACACAGACATACTAGGTGAAAATATATTTTATTTTAATTAGATTGTACTATTTTATAAATTTTTCAAAAAGTTTCTAATTGAAAAATTTCAGGACTGAATGAGATTCAGAGGATATTTATTATTAACATTTACACATTTTCACTGAGCTTGTTACAATCAGGGATTTCCAAATACGCTGTTTCCGTTAATACACGCTACATGTAATGCAATATCTTGCGTTACTTATCTTGCAGTATTAATGTAAAAGCCTCTAAAGCGTGAAGAATTCACAAAACAGAAACTTCTAAAAAGTATATTAATATTTATTATTTCAAGAGCTCAGGTTTTCAGGACAGTTTTCATGTTGTTCATGTTTATAAATCTTTAATATGTTTGATACGTTTAAATAAATGTTTGTTCAGGAATACTTGGGGTTCAGCTCACTCGACAACATTTGTGACAATGTTGATAACAAAAAAATAATTTCGCCTCGTCCCTCATTTTCTTTAAAATAAGCAAAAATCGAGCTTACAGTGAGACACTTACAATGGAAGCCAATGGGGCCAATTTTTGGAGGGTTTAAAGGTAAAAATGTGAAGCTTATTATTATATAAAAGCATTTACATTCATTCTTCTGTTAAAGCTGCACTATGTAACTTTGCACTCTCTAGCAACATCTGTGGCTGGAAGTTAAAATTGCAAGCAGTTTGCAGAAGAACACATTACCTGAATCGTGTTTCGGCACTGCTCTTCTGGTGGATGAATCTCATAATTTCAGCTTACCTGGACATCGTCTGTGTGTGATTATGACTGGGAGATATTTAGAGCCGGAGTCAAAACGTGCTATTTTCATGTTGATATTATGTTATACAATTAAACATTTAAAACTGAAATATTACTTGCTTTGATGAAGATAAAAAAACACTCCTATTTACATATTTTGAATGAATGAATTTTACACATATAGCGCTTTTCTGACACTACACTCAAAGCACTTTTACATAGAGAATAGGGTATACCAGTATTACCAGTATATTTTAATATGATTATTCAAGTGTTTTATCTTCTATTATGTTTGTATTGTACTACACATGTCAATTTAAGAGGTGATACTCGTGATATGGCTGATATGAGTTAAATGGAAGACTTTATTATTTTGATATTGTATTGTACAGCCTCAGTTGATAATGCAAGTAAGCCGTAATACTACAATATTATGTCACAAAATAACACCATAAACTAAAAACATAAAAGGAGAATTCAATAATGATGGGGATAAAATATTCTTTATTAAACATGAAAATAATATGCTTAAATATGCAATATAACAATTACAAGAAGTACATTTCAGAAGTCATAAATATTAAACACTTCACAGTAACTTCACTGGACAACGTAGATACATTGCGATCGTTTAACACACAAGTAATGTTCGATTCATACAAGCATGACAAGCAATATAAGCTTCAACAACCCTACCAGAAAACATATCCAAGCATTATAGCAGGTAAACAACTTCGCCAAACGGATAACAGATAAACATCCATCCAGATTGCAGCAATGCTGCCCTGAACTGCTTGAATGTGACTGACTGAACAGCGAAGTTCGTTTCTCCAGTCGGAACACGAGACAGACGGTCCTCCTTTCTTGTGTTTAAGGACATGACGTAATGACGCAAGGATGTACGTCATAAGCCAGCAATTTCGTGCCAAATCCTACCCAACAGCTTAAAATACAAATTATTTTTATATGTTTAACGTAGCGAATTGGGGTAAGGTAAGGACATTGTTTTGAACATTAATTGTTTATGTACACAATCAATAATGCTAATTTGTTAATTTTTAACCAAAAAATCTTACATAGTGCTGTTTTAAAACTCAGCTATTATTTAAGATGTAAAGTTGTTTAAATAGTCGTTTACTGGAGTTACAGGGTTTACATTAAATCATCATAGCAACGAAGTTGTAAAATTGCATATAACTTCACAGAAAAGGTTAGTAAGCATTTTTATCACACTAAAATCATGTTAACATGCATATTGATTACGTCTTGTGGCTATACTTTTGAAACAGTGAGTATTTTAACATTTACAGATTGGCCCCATTCACTTCCATTGTAAGTGCCTCACTGTATCCCAGATTTGAACTTTTTTAAAGAAGTCGAAATAAATTTTTTGTGGTCGATTCGAATACTGTCGATTGAGCTTAAACTATATTGAATATAAGTTTGGTCTTTTACAATTTGACATTTGCTTCTTTTTTTTGGGGGGGGGGATTTTCTCCCCTTTTTCTCCCCAATTTGGAATGCCCAATTCCCAATGTGCTCTAAGTCCTCATGGTGGCATAGTGACTCGCCTCAATCCGGGTGGCGGAGGACGAATCTCAGTTGCCTCCGCATCTGAGACCGTCAAACCGCACATCTTATCACGTGGCTTGTTGAGCACATTGCCGCGGAGATATAGCACGTGTGGAGGCTTCACACCACCCACCGCGGCATCCACGCACAACTCACCATGTGCATCACGCACGTGACTCTACCCTCCCAAGCAACCGGGCCAATTTGGTTGCTTAGGAGACCCGGCTGGAGTCACTCAGCACGCCCTGGGATTCGAACTAGCTCCAGAGGTGGTGGCCAGCAACTTTACCACTGAGCTACCCAGGCCCCTGACACTTGCTTTTGACATTTTGCACATTATCGTCAACAAAAATATGTTATTTTCATCAGCTAAAATTATATGCCATTTTAGCTGAGGTAAAAGTGAGTAAATTAATGAATATGACATGATGAAATATTGACTAAATTTAAAGGAAGACAAAAATGATGACTAAAATAAAAAAACTGTGTAAAAATGAAAATTGATGTTATGCAGAAGGAAAGCCTCAGTCACCGTTCACTTTCATTGTATGGAAAGAAGACGCAATGAAACTGAATTGAGACCCTATGATTCTGCCCGACATCTCCTTTTGTGTTCCATGGTTTTGGAACAACATGAGGGTAAGTAAATGATGAAAGAATTGTAATTTTTGGGTGAACTATCCCTTTAATTATACCTTTTGGAACAGTCTTCGTGTCAGGAGTGTGTCTATGATGCCTTAAAAAGCTGCCTATTACGGAGGCAGTTCACTAGGTTTTGAAACAGAGCGAAAGTGTGTGTGAAAGATTGCTTCACGCTTTATGTATGGAGATCTAAGGACTTTCAATGGTCACATGCTTTGCACTAAATCACCAAACAAAAACGATGGCCAGGAGATGGGAATTACGTCGTAGACAAAGGAGAAAAAAGTGCTCATTGAGAGCGAGACATGATTCAGCAGAAGGAAAGTGAATCATGTTTGGAGTCATGCAGTAGTGAAAGGGTGAATGGGGAAAAGTGGAGGAAGTGTGGCGTCACCAAATACACAATGGAGAGTTTTTGCTGCCTCAGAAACTGACTCAGTATTGCCTCATTGCCATTCACTGTTCATTTTCCACACACACACCTACGTATCTGGATGTTCAGATGGTGTGTTTGGACAAACAGAAAGGGAAACATATACAAAAAAAAAAAAAAAGCCATGGAATTACCATGTTTCTTTGAAGTTCCTTGTTTTACCATCTAAATAGTAACTGTACCTATGGAAATCATTCAGTGCTATGGTATATATTAAAGTCCTATAGTATTACTAATTTTTATTTGGACATGGTGCCATGGTAGCATGGTATTCTTTAAAGTACCTAACAATACAATCTAAATACCATGGTATAGGTATGGTATATATCAAAGTATTATGGTATAACCATGATTTTTGAACTTGTACTACAGTAAAATGGTGGCATTCTTTGAAGTACCTTGAAGTACCAAGTAAATACAATGGTTTGTGAATATCAAAGTACCATGGTATTACCATCTGATCTCCTACACATGAATTTATGTCAAGAAATAATGTCAAGCTGAGGGCGTATAAATATGTATGAGTGTTTGTGAATATTATGTACAGTTTTTTCTGTATGTGTGTGTATATGTAGTTTTATGTCTGTTATATTTATTTTATGTTATTTATTTCTCTGGGATATGACTGAATGATGTCATGTAATTCTTGAGTACAAAAGGCCTTTACTAGCAACACTGTGTGTGTGTGTGTATTACTCTCACCCCTTGAGGAAAAACCAGAGGGACTGGAAAGATAGCACAAGTTTTATTCGTCTGTCTGAGTTAAATTTATGACCACTCTGTCCTTTCATCTAATCCCACATCCTCTCTTCCCCTCTATCTCTCTCTCACGCCTCTCCTCTTCCCTGGCACTCACCTATATACACACACACACACACACACACAGACACACACAAACATGCATACAACATTGGCTAACAGTATACAAGACACAAACAAAAACGGCATAGTTAACAAAACACAACACAGACAAACAAACATCATGGCACAAACAGATGAAATTGTAGGTGAATGAAAGTTCTGGTGCTTAATGTTTCTTTTCTTTAGGCTATGTTTGGGGTAAAATTAAAGGATCCATGAGAATCTGTCTTTCCCTTTGAGCAACACACCTGTACTGGAGTTACCACGGTACAACCACACCCACACCCACAGACACTCACAAACACACACTCACATTCACACAAAGGGGTGTGACACGTTCTTTATGCGCAATTATCACAAATTACGGGAAAAGATTAGTTTGGAGAGGGGGAATGGACTTAAACACAGTCACACACGCTTACACACACATGGCCGAAGACTCAGTGCGTAATGTAGAGTCCAGTCGGCTTCGGTCCCCTAAATGGATGACCACACATCGGCAACAAAGACCGCATTGTGCGCTTGTGAGTGTATCATCACATGTGGCTCCCTTGAATCATTGAGAGTATGTGTGTGTGTGTAAGTACTTGGCTACATTTGTCCCCAGATAAAAACTCCCTTATTATTATTCATAAATTAAATAATCTTGATTGTTTTTTACTTAAAAATGCAAGCTTGCTTTTAGTGATAGGGTTAGCCTAATGCAGTGGTTCCCAAACTCACCCTCATGCCATCCCAGTTGTGTGTGACTTTCTTTCTTCTGCAAAACACATACAAAGATTTTTAGAAGAATATTTCAGCTCTGTAGGTCCATACACTGCAAGTCAACAGGGTCCAAAACTTTGAAGCGCCAAAAAGCACGTAAAGGCAGCATCCAGAGTAATCCATACCACTTCTGTGGTTAAATCCATATCTTCAGAAGTGATATGATAGGTGTGAGTGAGAAACAGATTAATAGTTAAGTCCTTTTTTTTACTATAAATTGTTCTCTCTGCCCAGTAGGTGGCGATATGCACAAATAATGCAAATCGCAAAAAACCCTTAGTAGAAAAGAGCGCTTAGGAAAAAGTGTAAATTTATAGATTTAAAAAAGGACTTAAATATTGATCTGTTTCTCACTCACACATATCACATTGCTTCTGAAGACATGTATTAAATCAATGGAGTTGTATTAATTACTTTTATGTTGTCTTTATGTGCATTTTGGAGCTTCAAAGTTTTGGACCCTGTCGACTTGCATTGCATGGACCTACAGAGCTGAAATATTCTTCTAATGTAAACAGCTGTTAATGTATTATATGTGTGTAAGCAGACAGTATAAAAATCTTATATCTCAAAATATCCGATCTGTGCAATGTGTTAATGCAGCCTTATAGACCTGCTGCTGTCAGGCCTATTGTTAATATTAATCAAACAACAATATTCATAAGAAAAAAAAAAAGCACTCACTGTCCTTGACTGGATAAATTTAGTAGCTATTAACCCAATAAATATCTGCTTCTAAGTCAAACTCAAACCGCATTGAATCAGTATTAATGTATATCTAATAATCACACAGAAAAGACTATGTCAATAATTTAAGTAGTTTTATTTTGCATTGGATTACTTTTTTAATGTTTTTAAATTACAATTTTTTTTAGTTTAATTGCTGTTACTGAAAAACTATTGCTCTTGAATAATTACTTTAAAAGCTTGAAGCAATGTTTACTTGAGAAACACTTGAAGGGGACATTATTTTAAAGGAATATTCCGGGTTCATTACAAGTTTAGCTCAATTGACAGAATTTGTGGCATAATGTTGATTACCAGAAGAAGAAAAAAAATGTCAATCTCTTCCTCCTTTTGTTTAAAAAAAAAAAAAGCAAAAAAAGGAGGTTACAGTGAGTCACTTACAATGGAAGTGAATGGGGCCAATTATTTAGAAGGTTTAAAGGCAGAAATGTGAAGATTATAATTTTATAAAAGCACTTACATTAATTCTTCTGATAAAACTCATGTTATATTTGAACTGCAAAGTTGTTTAAATCATTTTTACAGTCGTTTTAAGTTTCAAGTTTTGTTGACATCACATTGTCATGACAATTAAGTTGTAAAATTGCTTATAACTTTACACAGAGAGTATTTTAACGTTTATGGATTGGCCCCCATTCACTTCCATTGTAAGTGCCTCACTGGAACCCAGATTTTTTTTTCTTCTTTTTTTTAAGAAATGGAGGGATGAGTCAGAATGTGGTAATCAACATTATGCTACAAATGCTGTCTATTCAGCTTAACTTGTATTGAACCCGGAATATTCCTTTAATTTAATTTGTAAATATTAATATTTAAAATAAAAAAGGAGTGTTTTCAATAGCATATTTGTCTATGTATTGTTCAGTGGTTGGGGTTGGGGACCTTTTTTTAGGTTACAAACTGGTAATTACAAGGGTATTATGCTATAAATGTTGTTTGTGAGGACATTTATAGTGTCCCCATAATTCAAATCGCTTAAAAAACATACTAAACTATGTTTTATTGAATATAAAAATGCAGAAAGTTTTTTGTGAGGGTTAGGGTTAGGGGATAGAATCTATAGTTCGTACAGTATAAAAATCATTATGTCTATGGAGAGTCCTCATAATGATAGCTGCACCAACGTGTGTGTGTGTGCGTGTGTGTGTGTGTGTGTGTGTGTGTGTGTGTGTGTGTGTGTGTGTGTGCGTGTGTTGGTACTTCTGAGAGATTCTGTTTATGTATCACTGCGACCGTAAGTAGTTTTATTTGTTTTAGTTTAAAAGCCCCCTTTCTGAAACCTCTCATCTCGTGCCATTGCGTCTCGCCGGGTCTTTTTGCCATGTGTGCTGCAGAGCGCAACTCTTCTCCTGCCAATCACGCAATAAATCACGCGTCTGTCGTCAGTTCATCAGCACCAGCCTATTTAGTGAGTCTTTATCGCTCCCTTCGTTCCAACTCCCGTTTTCACCTTCTCCTGCTGCTCTTTGTCACTGTCTTTTCCCCTTTTTCCTTTCCCGTCTTCGTCCAGCACCCCCTCTTTCTCCGCCTCGAGCCCTGATCACCTGCAGCACATAAAAATTCCTTTTTCTCTCTCTCCAGAGGATGCTGCCTGGAGGTACTGCATTCCTCTCTCTCTCTCTCTCTCTCTCTCTCTCTCTCTCTCTCTCTCTCTCTCTCTCTCTCTCTCTTCTGTCTCCTTGATTCTTCTATTTTCGCCTTGTCTTTCCCTCTCACCTCTCGCCCAACCCTTCCTATTACCTCACAGCACCCACCTGCCGCGCCTCCGCCGTGCCGTGCGATGGAATACACGCCGACTCTCTGGCTGCAGGGCTGGGCTGACTCTCCCAAACGCTCCGTGCGGTGGAAACCTCAAGCACCGGCTGACTGATTTATTGCCTAATCAATTGATCCGCCCAGATAAGAGTCGGCAACCACAGTCACCGTTCATTTATGTTAGTGAGTGTTGACTTAACCCTCGAGGAAAAAAAGACTTTCATGTACTGTGGCGTGTTTTAGTGTTATCCAACATGATAAAAAAAAAAAAAAAAAGGGGTTGGTTTGGATTGCCTACAGAGAGTTTGGTAGGTGTGTATGTGAGTGTGTGAATGAGTCAACTACTTTGTGTGTATAAAGTGTAGTAATCCACCAACATGGGCTTTTCCTTTGGTCAATGACGATACTACTGATAAACCAACAGTCTGGTTACAGAAGTAAAAATCCCATTCGTTTTTTTCCACTGGGGGATTGATTTTTAACGATAACTTATAAACCTTTAAAGACAGGCCTATCATGAGTTTCAAGGTTGTAAACTGATGGTATGTGCTCCTGTTGAAGCCATCAGCGCTTCACTTTTAAACAACCATTTTTAATATCGAATTCCTGGTTAAGAACTAAACTACCCATGAATCCTTAAGAGAAATATCCACCAATCAGAGAATGGCTGCAAACAAGCTCTGCAGCTCTGCCCACTCCCATGATGGGTGTCCGCCCAAGTTCCTCCCCCTCCCATGATACACTGTGAATGACGCAGTAAAGGTGGTTTCGCTACTAGGGGGCTGTGTCTAGAAGGTAACACCCCTGCAGCCTAACACCCTGTCTACACCGGATGCGAGCATCGTGTTGCATCAATAGCGATAAGACCCATTATAATCAATGATGCTGTCTACACTGGAAGTGTCTGTTGCGTGTGTTCTGTTCCATTTTGCACTGCACGTGCTGCCGTCACTACTGCCAACAGCACAAATAAATGGTTTAGAACGTTCGTGTCGACGTGTTCAGTGTAGACAGCCTCAAGCCATTGCGTCTCTTCAATGCACCTGGTGTAGACAGGGTGTAAGTCTCTTGAGAGTCTCAGGCTACATCCACATTAATCCGAATACATTTGAAAATAGTGTTTTCCTGGGGGCCTGGGAAGCTCAGCGAGTATTGACGCTGACTACCACCTCTGGAGTCGCAAGTTCGAATTCAGGTTGTGCTGTGTGACTCCAGCCAGGTCTCCTGAGCAAATACATTGGCCTGGTTGCTAGGGAGGGTAGAGTCACATGGGATAACCTCCTCGTGGTCGCGATTAGTGGTTCTCGCTCTCAATGGGGTGCGTAGTAAGTTGTGCGTGGATCGCGGAGAGTAGCAAGAGCCACCGCATGCGGAGTCTCCGCGGTGTCATGCACAACGAGCCACGTGATAAGATGTGCGGATTGACTGTCTCAGAAGTGGAGGCAACTGAAACTTGTCCTCTGCCACCCGGATTGAGGTGAGTAACCGCGCCACCACGCGGACCTACTAGGTAGTGGGAATTGGGCATTCCAAATTGGGAGTAAAAGGGATATAAAAAAAAAGAAAAAAAGAGAATATGCCATTTTCCTTTTCAAAACGCTCTCAATATACACTGCCGTTTTCAAGCGTTTTCCAAAAGTTGCTCATCCAAACTAAAGAGTATGAAAACTCTTAAATCCGCCATTCCATGTTCTTAGCACAATTTTCCTTGTGTTTCACTGCTGGACAGTGATTCCAAGTAAACTTCCCGTTGCCTTTGAAGGAATACAGGCACAACAACGCCGCTACAACATGTGATGCCATCTTGACTGTTTTGGGTTGAATGGATCACATTACTGCATCACATTACATCATCGTTTTCAGATATCTCTGTTTTCTCTGTTCACACTACAAAGCGAAGTTGGCACCTTCAAATTTATTCAGCTGGGAGAGCGTTTTCGAAAACGTCCACTTTCGCTGTCAAAAACTCTGTCTCAGTGTGGATGGAAGGCAAAGACGTAGAGAAAAAGACGCGTTTTCAAACAAAAACGTATTCTTGTGGACGTGGCCTCAATCGCTGTTACAAAGGTTAGGATTAGGGTAGATTTAGTTGTAGGATCAAGGTTGATTTAGGGGTAGGGGTAGATGTAGGGTTTATGTAGGACTCCAAATAAAAACAATAAACAGTGTGGAAACATCACATGAGGCTCTCGTGAATCTTTAGGTAACCGGGAGGTTACCTTCTAGACATGACCCTACTAGGGATGGGTATCAGTGTTGGGGGTAATGCGATAAAAGTAACACGTGTTATGTAATCAGATTACTTTTTCGAGTAACGAGTAAAGTAACGCAATATTTTTTATTTTAGACCATAATATCAGAGTTACTTTTTAAATAAAGTAACGCATTGCTTTTGTACTCCTCTACTGTCCCTGTATTGTGAGAAATCAGGAGTAAAAGTGTGCAAACTTCGGGGAGGAGACGTAGTGCATGATGGGCAATATAGTTCTATAGAGTGTTAGGCCAGAGACTATTTAGCAAAGATGACTCACTTCTATGTAAATGAATGGGAGAAATTGGAATGCCCAACCAAGAAGCTTTAGCCCCCCAACAGTCAATAGATGTAGAAAGGAAGTTCCACCTTGCAGGTAAAATAGCCAGTCACCTTTTAGATACAGACATCACCTGTCAATCAACTCGCTAACGCGCATGCTCATTTCATGTTTTTGCGTAATATGAGGTCAACATTTGGTTGAGTGAAACATGATTGATACATCTGTTAATACACACTGCATTAAAAATCAGTAAATGCGTTTAGGCAGAGGGATTATAAGACTAGTCTTCCACTGGCCACAACATGATACACAGGGTGAAATACTCGCTCAGTTCACTAACTTATGCAGCCAAACTGCTCCGTGTTAGAGCTCCCTGTAACTGGGAGAATGGGATGAGAATAGACTCTGGATCAGTCGCTCTGAGCAACGTTCTACATCAATTGTGTACGCAGAGAAAATGTCTTAGTTTCTAAAAAAGATTCTAATTTTTAATTTATAATGAACAAGTAGTTTGATTCATGAAACAAACCGTTTTTATGACATTTTGGTAGCATTAAAAACGATTCCATTCGAGTTGTATCAACGTGTGCCTTTGCAGCTGTGGTGTCTGTATGCATCGTGGATCAACTCAAAACAAGCATGCACTGAGATGACTTAAGTGAAAAATATTCTTTTATTATCAGACACATTCCTTGAACATGTTAGGCTGGCATTCCCCACTGACAATCTTAAGTTGACTCTGACATTGTCGATGGGCACAGCACATGATGACATATATGATGCCGGTTCAAGTGCTGGACTTTGCTGCTTTAGGTAAGACAGTGGTTATTCTTCATTATTCATATTGGTTGTCATGTTGATGGAAAAAAAAATCATGCATATAATCATGTTACTGATTTGTTATTATAAATATGACATGAAGACCTACTTTCTAAATATCTGTTTGTTTACTATGTTGTTTTGACATGAGTGTTGAACAGTAGCTAGCATGACCTGTAATGTCTCTTGTGTGCAATGCATGGCTTATTTGTATAGAATGCATAGCATTGCAGAAGAGAAAGTGGCTGTGAGAAAAAAGTAACGCAAAAATAACGCAAAAGTAAAGTAACTCTTTACTTTCCATAAAAATTTACTTTTAATTAATTACGTTACTTTTTTAAAGAGTAACGCAATATTCTAATGAGTTACTTTTAAAAGTAACATTACCCAACATTGATGGGTATTATCAAGTAATTTTGTAGTTGAGTATTCTAACCTACAATAACTAGTAATTGATTAGTTGTAAATTAAAATGTAAGTTAGAAATACCTGGTATGACACGTAGCCTATGTGACATCAGATTGTTATATATCTAAAAATATTTTCTTTAGCTTTAATGTAGTTAGATACTTGTTGTTAGTTGCTTGTAGTGTAGCTAACTAATTGTTTAATATTGTAGCTTGACTGTAGTTTTACTAATTTAGCTTGTAGCTTGGGTAGCTACAATTTCAAAGTAGCTTCCTCAACATTGCATAGCACATACACATTTTTGGTAAAATAGTCAATTTTTAATTAAATCTAATACTTATCAATACTTTCAATACATTCGGTATTGAATCACATATACAGTTTTTTTTTTTTTTTTTTTTTTTTGTAATCACCATTTCTTTCGCTTCTTCCGCCATCTTGGAGGATTTTTTTCACTGAGCTTGTAATTAATTCTGTGATTGCTTTCTCTATAAAGGACACATGCAATGCTTCCTTACATCTTTGCTGAAAGGAGGTATCTTAGAAGGGAGCATTGTTGATGCCTGCCTTTTGGAACAGCCTTCACGTTGGGAGCATGCTTATGAAGCCTCAAAATGCTACTCGCTAGGTTTTGAAAAAGAGCTTAAGTGTTTAGTGAACAAAAAAGGGATGACAGAATTTGTACAATAGAACCTAATGGGAGGTCTGAAATTCATGTTGGCAGTTTCTCAAAAGCAAGATAGGAGTAGCACATGTTTGTCTGAGTGAGTGAGTGAAAGAGTTAGGTGATCGCAATGGGCTGAGCCTAGGAAAGCTGAACTCAACTGAAATGAGAAGGACACACACGGTTCAGCTTGATGAACATACAGAAAGCGTTTGTGTGTGTGTGTGTGTGTGTGTGTGTGTGTGAGTGTGAGGGGTAAATAAAAAGCTTTTAGTGTCAGAAATAGAAGATTAGAGATTACAGTTAAAAAACCTCCCACACTGTCTTACAAACATGGCATACACACAAAAGCACACACACACATCCAATCTGATCTCTCTCTTCACACACACATGGCTAGGCCTATTTAAGGAGGCTTTTAAAAGTCCAAGAATCTTCAACATAAACGAACGAACTGTTACGGTTCCTTAAAATCTGGATGAGCCCATGATGTTCTTCCATTCCGTTCTGCTTCTCTTCTCTCTCTCTCTTTCATTTCACTCTGTTGTTTCTCCATGACCCAAACACAAGCTGACAGGTGAAGAATGGCTTTCTCACGCTGTGAGAGAGTGAGCGAGTGATCACGCACCCAGCTCGACTCAGCAGAGAAGTTCGAGAGTAGTGTGCACGCCCTCAAGACTTCACTTTAACTGCAATTAAATTTGACTGGCAAAGTGCCACCATTGATCTTTGATGCTTGCATCCAAAACCAGAGTTCATTTAATGAGAAGGCAAGTACTTCGAGCCAAAAATGAAAATTCTGTCATCAATTACTCACCTTCATGTTGTTCCAAACCTGTCTTACTTTTATCTTTCTGAAAGTCGCTGTTCACTGAAACTCATCCCTCCGCTTGTAACTCTCAAATCTCATTTGTACTTGCACACAATCAAATTAGCTTATTAAGACACATCATGCCAGGTTTGACGTCTTGCATATTTTGTAACCAGTCGTGATGCAGTGTGTTTTAAATATGCGGAATCGCAAATTATATTTTATTGTTACAGCAGAGGGCAGGAATTTAAGTTAATAATGACTTAAATTTTGAACTGTGTCTCACAAAGTTATCATATGGCAAAAAAGACTACTTTTATGGTGCTTTTTCTCCTTTTTGAAACTCTTCTGCCCCTGGTCAGTAAAAGAGAATGTAAGTAAAGTAAGTAATATGGGTTTTAAACAACATGAGAGTGAATAAATAATACAATTTTAATGTTGGGGTAAACTTTAAACTGTTCCTTTAAGAGGTTTAGAGTGGAAGCTAAATTTTTTTGCTGTGTATTTCCAGTCTGATTTCTCTAAGCTATGCTTTCTTATTATTAATGGAAACCTCAGTCACATCTTCATTTCTAAAGGTTATTAGTAGCCTAGATGCTTCTGAATAGATGAAACGCAGTTTTCTGTGGTGACATCTCAAATGTGATTTATTTAGAATTTATGGAGAAAGATCTTGCCTAACACTTCCATTGTATTCAGCCATTAAATTCAGTGAAGTGTAAGGAGAATGTTTACGTTCCATTCATTGAGAACTGTCAAGGTGGAAACATGTCGAAAAGATGAAAAGTCAGTGGAGCCTCCTTTAAATGCATGAACAATACTGTTTAGAATCACCCACCTTTTTTTGAAGCTAAGGGAACTGCACAGAAACACACACAGACACACACACATAGGGTTTGGGGAAGCAATTGGGGTGAAATTACAGACATACAAGTTAGTTGTACAAACTGTGACATGGGACCACGACCTTTGGCGATCTTTATGGATATAGACTTAGAGGCACGAGTTAAGCTACTGAAGCTGTATTTATGCATTCCACTACAAACTTAGGACATCAGAATATTTCCTTGTTATTTAAACTAGATAAAACTAAAGCTTATTCAAAAACTTGTTTAGAAATTTTTCTAATCTATGCTTTTTAATCTCTTTCAACAAATAGGGTACAAATTGGTGTCTCATTACTTTATTAAAGCACTAAAAGTGCAAATCCCATTTTCTTTAATGAGAAAATGTTAGATATAATTAGATAAATTATTAAAATAGGTATTTTTGCCTGTCCCACCTTACTTGTCTTTTCCTTATTGACTTTGTCCAACAATTTAAATCAGAAGCCATGATTCTGCTAAATGTATATTTTATTTATTGTAGAACTTTTTTTATTTTTATTTTTATTTTTTATAATTAAATTCTTTTAATTTCCAACAACAACTTAGTTGTGTTCAACATTTTGCAGTCCTGTTACCACGGGATGTCCATACAAATGAATATACAGTATGTATGGGTCATACAAACTGTGACATCTGTAACATCATTTAGACCCTTTTCATAGTATGACGGGAAGACAAGCAGCCTAAAAATTCCCATTCCATTTTCTAGTACTTCATTAATATGTTTAGTTTATGTTTAGATTTATTTCATGTGTATTTCTGGAATTGAATAAAATCACAGAAATCAAGGTTTTGAACTGTAGACACGCCAATTTTTGTAAGAGGGTTGAAAAAGTTGTGAACCTCAAAATAAATAAATCAGTACATATAGTATTTTATTTGACCTCCTGACAAAGACAAAGAACGTTTAAAGTTATTGGAATGCCCAATTCCCAGTGCGTTCTAAGTCCTCGTGGTGGTGTAGTGACTCGCCTCAATCCGGGTGGAGGACGAATCTCAGTTGCCTCTGCGTCTGAGACCGTCAATCTGCGCATCTTGTCACGTGGCTTGTTGAGCACGTTACAGCGAGATGTAGCACATGTGGAGGCTTCATGCTAATCTCCGCGGCATCCACGCACAACTCACCACACACCCCACCAAGAGCGATTGTAACGGTAGCCAGCTGGTACGTGCTGTGCAGTATGTGTAAACTTCACATCCCTGGCCTTAAGAGGCACACTAGCAACTGACGCTAGAGGCTGTATCCTTGTTAGCATGCCCGCCTCCCATGCTGGAGACGCCGGTTTGAATCCCGCTTGGAGCGGGTAGAACAGGAGCGTCACGTTGGTACCATGACCCAGATGGGAGTGAGGTTTAGGGGAGTGAGTGTAACTGTAGCAAGCTGGTACATGCTGTGCAGTACCTCAAGAGGTGCACTAGCGACTGATGTTAGCGTGCCCGCCTCCCATGCTGGAGACGCCGGTTCAGATCCCGCTCGGAGCGGGTCGAGCGGGACAGGTTACATGAGAACCACATTATAGCGATCACGAGGATTACCCTATGTGACTCTACCCTCCCTAGCAACTTAGGAGACCTGGCTGCAGTCACTCAGCACACCCTGGATTCAAACTTACGACTCCAGGAGTGGTAGTCAGCGTCAATACTCGCTGAGCTACTCAGGCCCACTGACGTTGTTGTCTTTTAAGAGTTTCAAGCCCTGTTTTGTATCCTGTTCATGGAAAATGCATTTATGGTTAAAATGGTTGTAATATTACGGTACCTAAAAGTTTTTGTGATGTCACAGCACATCAATATAGTGTTATGAATTACCAAATTCCACTGATTAAATTCTGTCTCTAGACGAAGATTAGCAAAATAATGTTGTTTGACTAAAGGGACTGTTAAGTTGTCAAAGCTCATTGCTGATCTGATCTAAATAAGCGTTTCATGGCACCAGTACTGAAGCTGGATTTGAACAGTACTTCCTGTCAAGAGCAATCACATAATCAGCAGAAAACAGAGCGGCGCTGTAAATACAACACGGTTTACAAGTCCATAGAAGTCGAGGGGTTTGTTCTGTTTGACGTTTACAGAGTCTAGGGGGAAACTGGTCTCCTATGGCCCAATTTAACAGAGCAGTGGAGGATGTGTGAACAGTTTAGGAGAGCTAACTGTATGAATGACAACCCTATTGTTATTTATCCTCAGGATGGGTGAAGGAGTGGATTTTAATAACACCATTTGAGACATTAAGATAACTTTTTGTTGTTTTACAATTTAACCCTATCTTATGCTTTAGCCCCTCGCTTTATTCTCTCCTCTCCCCCCATCATGCATCATCCATGTCCCTGGAGGTCACAAACTGTCTATCAGTCTCCCACCTTAAACATCACTTCTTCCCCTCTGTTGTTATAAATCAATTGATTTGACTCAACTCAACTGATCTCTCAAATTATGGTCTGTTCATTTATATAGAAACCTATTCATATCGCAAGTGTCCAGAGATGAGCACAATATTTTTACGTCCTTTTGAAATGTTTGTCCCTCATTTAATTTGTCCAGCAGGGAAACAGTGTGATTGGAAACTCTAAAATCTCTCTAAAATTACCCAAAACAAAAAAACGGCATGCATAATAATTATAAAATAATTTTATTTCAATGTTATTTAAAATAGGGCTACTTTTAGATGGAGTATAGCATGTCACACTGTAGAACACTATTGTCACTGCTTGAAATGTCATATCAACAACATAAATATTTTTATATCATATTTTGATATAAAAAATATACCAAAATTCAAAATATATCAAAATACATCCTTAATTCAGGATGCATTTACCATAATAAAAAATAAGAATAAATGGGTAACACTTTACAAGAAGGTTTCATTCTTTAACATTAGTTAATGTATTATGTAGGCTATCATGAACAAACAATGAACAATAGATTTTTTTACAGCATTTATTAATCTTTGTTGATGTTAGTTAATAAAAATACAGTTGTTCATTGTTAGTTCATGTTGGTTCAGTGCATTAACTAATGTGAACTAATACAACTTTTGCTTTAAAAAATGTATTAGTAAATATGTTGAATCTAACATTAACCAAGATTTGTAAATGCTGTATGTAATTATTGTTCATTGTTAGTTCATGTTAACTAATGTTGTTAACTAATGTTAAAAAATGGAACCTTATTGTAAAGTGTTACCAATAAATGAAATGAACACAAAATAATAATGCAATGCTAATAAAAAAATTAAATGTTCTGGTGCCACCATGTGGTTATAAAAAGCAGCTGTTTGACTCCAAACAAGGTAGCCACCCGGGCCCCCAAGAGCCAATGAGAGCAGCAAGGAGCCCCGCAGTTGCCCCCTCACAGATTCTCTGAAGAAATAATAATAAGCTCAAGTCCTGTGTTTCAGCCTTGGAAGTGGAGTCTGTCTTTTACTGAAGTTTTACAATGAAACTCAAGCTCAGCCAAACTTCAACCGTTGCCTGGGGACGAAAATTAAAACCACATGAGAGAGAAGGAGAGCGAGCAGGGAGAGAGAGAGAGAGAGAGAGAGAGAGAGATGTCTGTTTATATGTTCATACTGATTGCAGTCTGGTCATCATTAAGAACACAGAAATTGAGGAACGATAATAAGGTCTAATTTGCAAGGATTTTAAATCTCATCAAAGCACTTGAGAATTTTTGTGAGGAGACGGGCCATTGTCAGAACATATTTGTAAGTCAAAACATTATTTGCTTAAGGGGTGGAGTTTCATTCCTTCAAAATTTGAAAATCTATTTAATCTGATGAAGAAAGTTTGCTTGTGATTATATTTCCTGAGCTGTGTTTGTGCCAAGGATTTTTGTGTTGGCATTGATGTGTGCTGGCTTGTTCAGTGTCAGAGACAACATGTGATATTTACTAAGCATCGTTATTTCAAGGAAAATACGTGTCAGCTTCTTCCAATTTTCTGGCCTGTTTGTAATGTCATCTGCTTTTAAACTGTTTTAAACTCTTCAGATCCACAACTGAACACAAATACTCACTACTGTATTGTGAGTTGTGTTGGGTATGTTACTCAAAAAATAGTAATCCACTACAAACTACTTATTACTTCTCCCAAATTGTAATCAGATTACTTTACTGATCCCTTAATGGGGAAAGTAATCACATTACTAATTACTTTACTTTTCAGTTACTTTCTATAACTTTTTTCACATTAAAGTTTTTTATTTTATGCTCAACAGATTCAGAGTAATGTTTATATATCCTGCTTGTTCATTGTCGCATACACAATGCGACAGACATACACATAAACATAATTAATGTATTCTACCTAAATAATATTATTACACTAGTACTTTGACTTAAAATGTAATTAAATTACAGTAACTAATTACTTTGTAATCAGATTACACCCCACACTGCATACATGGTGACTACTAACTATTTATTAATTTATTCTATTATTAACTAATCATTCATTTATTGTATAATTGTATTTAAAAACAAGGGATATTGGTATTATTTTCAGATAAAAATAGATACTGCATTTGTAGTGCCGTCCAGCTGATTTTTACATTTTCTAAAGAGGCTTGTTTGTGCAAACAAGTGGATCAGAAAACATTTGGAGAGACTTTTATATTGAAAGTTCCAGAGATTTATTTATTTGCAAACTTAAAATGTTAATGTTGTCTAGCATTACGTTGGTACATCTACGCAACAACATATGAAGGAAAAGGCATTCAGGATTCAAGTTTAATATGACATTATGATATAAGCTACGGCTTGCTGAGTAATGCTTCAAAAGAATTCGGTGATTTTGCACAATGTTTGCCAGATGTAATTATTAATTCTAGGCACATATCCTGGTATATCATTCATTTTCAGTAATTCAGTGGCATCACAAGTAAATAAACCATCAGTTAGCATTACAAACCATGGGTGCATCTTGCCAACGTGTGTTTGCAATATCACACCAAGCTGAATTTTTGTGTCTCATTGTGAGAGGTCAGTTACACTATTTCTCCCCTGTGCAACACCAGATGTGAATGCTGCAAGTTACTGCCCAATTTAACTCAATCAAGCAAAAATAAATAAATAAATAAATAATAATAATAATAAAAAACAATCTTATTACCAATGTATTATATTTACCTTTCTTTTTTTTTTTTCTTTTTTTTTTTTAAGACAGTTTATGTCACTGTTTTTGTACAAGGTCTTGCATAGAGTTCATTTCCCCAATGGATTCTGTTTATACTTTTGAGTTCACTTTCCTAATCTGTATCTTTGACTTCTCCCTTTGAACTTCCCTCATATGTTTGGATTATTGGATTACATCAGCACTGAACTTTAAACTGATTCATTGATTAATGGAGTTGAACTGTGTATATTACTTTGAAGCTTTAATTGTGCACAGGGGTGGTAATCAAGTCCCACTGTTACAGAGGGCATTACTTATGTATAGATCTTAAATCTATGTTTGAGTATATTTATCAATACTGTTAGTCTGTGTTTCCCAGAGCCCTTCGGATAAATCCATTGCCTTCTACATCACGAAGATTTTTCAACAAATCTGAAAATCTAATTTCTTGGCCAACCCTAAACTGAGAAGAATGACTGATCCCATGGATTGGATCATTTTAATACAATGCTCAATTAATTTCAGCAGAGCTGAAGTCAACTTTTCCAGCTTTCAATGCGAATATTACTTTTGATCATTGGTGTCTGAGGCAGAGTTGCAGTAGGATCCATCAATGTGGATTTAGACTTTATAGGAGGCAAGTTTCAAACATCTGTTTGGATAAAAGGCACGTGTGTGATCAGGAAACAGCTGATTAGTCTCAGGAAGGCATCAGGTTCCACCACAGATGTTACGTTTATTAAATAAACTACACATTCAGGACACTTTCATGCATAAGTGATACCAATAGAGAGTATTACAGAACATCTATCCCAAAGAATTGATATGAATTGATATGTAAAAAAGAGATAACAAACAAAATGAACACCACTACATCATTAACGACACAGCTCTGACCAATTTTCCTCTGTGACTTAGTAATAATTAATTATCAAATGTACTGTTGATTAATTATAAAAAGACAACACATAAACTTCAGATGCAAAACCACTCGAGATAATGCATGATTAAACAAATTAAGCTTAACCCTTAATTGCATGGGAATTTTACCAAACACTCTTACATATTCGGATCATTACCGACTTGGCACGTGTATCTATAACAAATGGATCTACAAAATGTACAGTTTTCAAAATATTTTCAAGACCATTAGAAAATAATAAAATAAAATATATTTTGATATATGTTGATGTTTTTATTTTTCATATATCAAAGAGATAATGCAACAAATTAGGACAAATCTAGAACAGGATTCATTATTTTCACACTGAAATTTCATGAGACGCATCTGGATGTCAAACACATATTGAGCTACACATAACACATAATCTACACATAAGATATACATCAGCTACACATAAGTATTTTCTCATGCACTTATTGAGTCTAAATAGATGCACAACTTACATAATTTCAGTAGTTCACCCAAATGACAATAGTCATATCATACTGTTCATGTGTTACACTTGCTATAGTTTACTTCCACATTGCTTCTTCATCAAATAGCAATGTCAAATGTAAATCAAGTCAACCACTGAAACATCAGCGCCACCTTGAGTAAGAAATAGCATGTATAATATTATGTGTGTACACGCATATATGATATAGATATTTCACCACTGTTGATAGTTCATTGTTGCACAGAAAGTCAATGTGATATAGTATTTATTTGTATGAATATAGTACTCATTTATCTTGTAATAAACAAAGAAATAGATATCATGTGATATTAAACTTTTATAAATATTAAATAATTATAAAAATATTTATGGAGGTGGAAAAAAAAAACAGACACAGACTGATATCTAGTATCTTTAAAGATCCTATACATTTTTGGTACTTAAACCATTATAATGTTTTTGTGTGTGTGTGTGTGTGTGTGTGTGTGTGTGTGTGTGTGTGTGTGTGTGTGTGTGTGCAATTTTTGCAATTTTGGCATTTGTCTTATTTGCATTTATTTATTTAAAAGTTACAAAATGTATAAGAGATAGATTGAGGAATACTAAAGAGGTTTGGGCACAACTCCAGAAACATGGATGAGGTCCAGGGGGTGAAATGAGGTCCCGGGTCTCTAAAGACTCGAGGTATGCGTTTGAGGTTTAAAGAAATTTCTTTGGTTTTTTCATTTAAAAATAAATTAAATAAAAAATGTAGACCCTTTACTTGTCATCAGTGATTTACACCATGCATGAACACCCAAATCATTACACTCCAACACATTAAAGAAAAGACCTTGACAATAGCTACTCTGCAATCCACCACCAGAGGTCACTGCTAGCTAGCTCAATATTGACAGTCTGTCGCCATGGTTACTGGCACACCTATTCCTTGCTATCCATTGATTAGACTGTGTTTACATCAGTAGTTGTTTTGTTAAGTTTTGCATGCTTCCTCGCTGGAATCCTGAATTATTTCCTGGTAAATCAAGCCTGTAACATTGACTTCTCTACCTTGTATGCTTGGAATAATACAGTATATTACTTGATAGTTGCAACTAATTCATTAACAAAACTGGATATTCTGGATTGTATTATTTTTTAGTATTGACCTGACCTTTATTTATTTATTTTTCAGTTTTGAACATTACAGGGATAGTTCACCCAAAAATAAAAATTCTCACATCATTTACTCACCCTCATGCCATCCCAGATGTGTATGACTTTCTTTCTTCTGCAGAACACAAACGAAGATTTCTAGAAGAATATTTCAGCTGTGTAGGTCCATACAATGCAAGTGAATGGTGACCAGACATTTCAAGCTCCAAACATCACATAAAGGAAACATAAAAGTAATCCATAGGACTCCAGTGGTTAAATATATGTCTTCTGAAGCGATGCAATCACTTTGGGTAAGAAACAGATCAATATTTTACTTCGTCCTTTTTATTTTAGATGACATTCTCATCTATATCAGTAATTAGGTTTGCTTAAAAAAAAGTTTACAGCTTGTCTAACAATTTTACAGTACATAAGGTGATGTAAATCTACACAGAATTTACACAATTCATTTCATATTATCAATCAACTTTTTCTTG